>NC_083642.1:13214400-13454400 GCF_963576545.1 Limanda limanda
TACCTCAGTATTCTCCCACACACCTCTGAGCCTGACTGGCTGTGTGTAACCCCCAGCGGAGCAGCGACAGGAGCAAAGCCACTGTTTCCACCAGCCATCACACACTTCTGACAGCTAATTCAAGCTTCACTCCAGGGGACAGTGGCAATTTAGTGCATTTACTGTGTATGTGTATACAGAATGAATGTGTGTATGTGTGTGTCCTAAACCCTCAGGCCATTTGCTGTCAGGCCTATGCCCATCGAAGTCTCAACAGGGTTTCTCCTCTGCGATGGCCATTTAGGGATGTGACCTCGTCTTTTCCTCCATGGACACAGACACAGGCGCACACACACATACCTACACACACATACACACACACACACACACACATCACCTCTCAACAAGGCCCCTGGCCTGGTCTGATCCTGGTGGCAGATGGAATTAGCAGTAATTATGAGCTCATTAAATCCAGCCTGCTCTGTAATCCCCTGTAAGGCCCAAATACTGCTGTGTGTGGGTGTGGGTGTGGGTGGGTGTGTGTGTGTGTGTGTGTTAAAGAGACACTGTCCACTCACACATTGTTCCTTATCACATGGTGGAAACAGGACAGAGAGGAAATCATAAATAACATGGAAGAGGAAATTCATTTCTCTGTCGAGTGTGTACCAAAAATTGCCTGCACAATCCAGTTTTTAATTGGTTCTTGTCAAGTGATTTACTGTAAGTGTTAAACAATACAGCTCAGCAGAGAACCTGTGTTGGGAAGCTAATTAAAAGCCGTTTTCAACAGCAGATTTGTTGCTAAGTGCTCTAAGCCAATAACATGCTTTCATTAAAAACTGGCAGAATCAGTGATTTATCAGCGGGACTAGATGTCGACACATCATGTCCACCAGCGTTTCCTTGATAAGAACATAACTCTGCAGAGCTGCAGATGGAAACAAGCATCTAAAACTACAGTTATAATCAATCTACCTGCATCGTAAATACAGTAACAGATAGGTGATGTATACCATGGTCACCACAGTTTATGTCTGCAGTTAAATATTCACGCCGTGTTATGTCTGTACCGGCTTTATGTGTCAGAGTTTGAGACTTTCAAGATATTATATGGGTTGTGCCTCCAGAGCAACTTGTTCAAAGCCTAATAAGGCCTTATAGTGATGCATAATTCTATTCAGAATAACACAGCAGCTTCAAATCCAGTGTGACCTATAGAATGTTTTACCTGCTCATGCCAATATATTTTAATTACATCTCAATTTCTACTTTTCCTGTGACTGGAAAATAATGATTGTAATGGGACAATCTGCCGTGCTTATAAGCCACAGAGGTGATTTGTGTGTGTGTGTGTGGGGGGGGTGGTTGGGTGTGTGTGTTTTTTTCCTGGTGATAAGCTGCTGAAGTGGTCCAGGGACCCATAGTGATAGCCATCTGTGGTCACCATCCACTCTCACACTCTCTTTTCATTTTGTCAGGTAAACAACCTACATGTATTTAAGCTCATCCTCATAGTTCTTCATAAGTTTTATCTTGAATATTCTTCACTCTACTGTACACAGTTGTGTTTGTGAAAGAGGAAACACGGATATTGGGTGTGGTCAGTCATGCTCCTCTCCACTGAAAATGAGTCATTTGATTTAGCCTGTGTGTGTGTGAACATGTGTTTACAGCAGTGTAAATACTGTGAGAAAGCAGCCATCGCTGTTGGGTTTCATGTCCGGACTGAAACCGTTTCAGGAAGTTAAAGCAGACAGGTTTAGTCAGAATGTTGCTGTTGAGATACACATTTTCTTTATGGTTTATCTTTTTGAACATGATGAACTAGGGCTCTCAGTTGAGCGAATACACCCCCACCAAGGCCCGACAGTCCCCTTATGAAACCAAAGTTAAATTCACTAGATTTGGATTTTCATTTGGATCTGCACCAAATTGCACACACTCATAAATATCGGTCCCCTTAATATGCCAGATTTTTTTTCATCAAGATTCAATAATTATCCTCTGAGTATTCAGTGAAAATTGTCATATCTCACAATTTTAGATAGAGTGAAAATAAATTCCTGGATCTGAGCCCTGATCAGGATCCACACAAAAATGTAATGGGTTCCTACCTCACCCATACTGCTTCCTTTCAGTAAGTTTAATGGAATTCAGTTTAGTTGTTTTTGTGTGGCTGTAAGGTAGAATGTGGTATGTTGGTAGCATAATCGGAAATGATTTTCTCTGAGCTGCAATGGTTTTTTTGAGGTATATTAACATCCTGTTGTGTACTTCCCCTTCAAGCTGATCTGACATCTACGTCAACATGTCTACAGACAAACACACAGATAATGCGTCTCACTCATTTGTCATTTCTATCACCAGTTAAAGTCCCACATATTTTGTCTATAAAGAATGTAATGTCTTCAGCAGCCCGTTCTGACTGTATGTGCCCCCTCTGGTTTCCGAGCCAGCTGCCCAGTGTCAGTCTGGCACTGCCCCACTTTCCATTTGCCTGAAAAGGCATCACTACCACCAGGAACCCTTCTGATTTTGCCATTTTGGGTTCTGCCATGTGACACTGTGGATCTTTAATAGGAATGGAAAGTTCCTGTCCACTGCAGGACTGCAGAAACACTTTCCATGTATTTAAACAAGTGAAAGAGTCTGTGTCCAAATCTCGCTGCGGATAAGGACACATTTAACCCCATGAAAATCTAGAACCTTCAGCTGTTTATCTCAATGTAAATTATATCTTATTTTCCGTTCCTGTTTTTCTGGATTTCGTTTTAACTTTTTCTTGAGTTAGGATGAAAACTTGGCGCATATACAGAATACTATTTTAAAGCTAACACGCACCATCTGTTGTCTATATTGTGGTCTTATCCGCATCAGTGGACTTAATGTTTACTTCCTGTCAGCTGCTGATTGGTCAGATAGTTTAAGGTCACATTGCTACACAGTCATAATCATTTCATCTTGCCGGTCCAGTGAATATTTAGCATTTGTTGCAAAGTGATGCATTATAGAGGTTACAGGATTGATAATGACACTCTGCTCCTCCTTGCTATTGATCTGCTGTCCAGATTTGCTTAAGTGCACTGGCATTCTCTATAATGTCCGTTGACTATTGATGAGGTAATTGCTTAATTGTCAATTTGATCAATCCTCCATGTTCTGACAATGCAGCAAGGTCAAACATTACATTCATCCAAGTGGCCTTCATGCAACTGTTTGTTTAGATATAACTGGTTATCAAGCGATACTCTTAAGTCTGCCTCCTTAGGTGGCAGGACTCCAGCTCCCAGCAAGCACTGCTCTATAAAAAAAAAAAAAAACACAGGCAAAGCTGCTTTGTCTTTGCAGTGGCTTTTTCTTCCTTCTGGATTTACTGTATTTCAATTTTTTTTCTATCGCCCATCCTTCAATGAGAGGAGAGGAGAGCTCTCATAATGAGCAGCAAAGAAAGGCCCTTCACGCTGAGATCAAATGAACTGACTCCATTGTCTGATCAGTGGATGGACACAGAGGCTTCTTAAGCTGTTTAGCTCAACTGCAGATTTTCAACCGTTCTCATAATGCTCAGTGTTTGTGTGGGTGTGCGGCCCGAAACAGAAACAAAGAAATCATGTCTCTGTGACAGGAGGATGTGATGCATATTGACAATTGTGACCTTTATTATAATGTGGTAAATAAGGGAAGCATTCAAACCATTTAAAATATTCTGCAGCTCGCAGCAGTCGGAGAGATGATGAGATGTTAAGTCTGCCCTGGACTTTACTGTGGCTTTTTTTCCTTCTTTTCGCGGTGCAGTTATAACGTCATGAGTGAAGACAGAGTAGGAAACCACTTGTGTGTAGCTGGCAGAATACACTGTGTCCATGTGGCAAACTCTATGCTCAGCTGGACACTGCCTCTCTGCACATGGTGCACAAAAAAAAAAATCCTCGTCCAGGTGAAGGTGAAAAACGAGTTCAATCAAATGCAACTCAGCTTAATTGACAGTTATTGCATCCCAAATCAAATCAACAATGATATTCCTTTTGCTTATAAAATTATAGTCATAGGATACCATTCCTCAGCGTCTTGGTCCATTCCCTGCAGCTGTGTTCTTGAACTTCCATCATGACTAGAGTCACAAAAGGACAGTGACCTATATAAGCACCACATGCATATGTAATTTCATGAAATCCATCATTTCATTTCTTGTATCTGGAATTTTGCTGGTGAGAGATCCAGCGCTGTAGCAGAGTGGTATTAGCTTTTTAGAGGAAGCTGAACTTTGGGTCGGGCTCATTTATATGAATATAAATGTGACGGGGATGGGGAAGTGGCTGGCTGTGAGACACTAGCTAATCTGATAGAGGGGCGATGCAGATGAATTAACAGCTAATATTATCCCTCAGTCTCTGCAGCTGCTGCCTAGGAATGAAAAAGTTGAGGCGGAGCAAGGAGAGATTATAGCCGCAGATTTCAGCAGCTGCTGTTAAAGGAAGTAAGGATGGAGCGGATTGAGGAGGAGGAGGAGATGACTCTGTGGAAGTGATGAAGAGAAGAGAGACAATAGTCTTTCGCAAGCGTATCGAGTCCTGAGAAGTTGAGGCGGCCCTCTCTGTCACTTCTCTTCCCACTAAAGCTCTCTCTTTCTGTTCTTTCCTTTCTCCACATACCACTTCACCCTCTTCTCTTGAGTATCCTTGTGTTTCATCTCCCTCTCTTCAAGCTCTGCCTCCCTTTTATGTCACCCAGTGGAGTTGATGGAGGAGTATAGAGGAGCTGTGCCGATCGAGGATCTCAGTTTTTTTTCTCGGGAAATCAGAAAACCCTTCTTCTTTTGCAAAAACCTTGGAAACTTGGACAGACAGCATCTCAAGACCTTCAAGCTAAATCGTCTAAATTCTCTGACGACTCAAGAATAGATTTCCTCACAGAATTGAGAAGTATTGACGTATGACGTGACATAACTTTGACCCATCAGGCTGAAGGCTTTATAGCTTATTGCCAACACAGTTGTATTGAAATTCACGCTGTGACTTATGATTCCTGATATTTCTCTTGGCGTCCAAATGATCTGAACTCTAATTTACTCTTTTAGTCTCTGTTCAGTCTCTGTCTTTTGGTCTCATCAAAACCATCAAATAGCAGCTTTTGTCGTCTCTCCATAAAAAGAAGCTCATTTAATTTTATCAGGAGAATCAACTCTCGTTTCGATGATTAAAATATTTGATTTTATCTTTTCAAATCCTCTATAAGTTGATGTCACCAGTCCTCCTTGTATTCTATTATATTTAGCTGGTGCCGTTCCTGGAGTTTGATCTGAACTCATCTCAATCCTCTCTCTCTTCTCTTCACATCTGTCGGCTGAGTGACAACCTAGCCCTGCAGAGGCTGTATGCACTGTTACTTATCACGTCTTAATAATTCATCAGAGAGGGCATTATCATTCACGAACGCACTGGTGCACACACAGATAGCTCTGAATATCAAGAGACAAAGAGACAGGTATTGCTTCATGGTAAAACCCCAGCTGCTCTATCTCCTGAATGGACGTTTATTTTCCAGGGCTTGTTCAGTGGAAAATGAACAATGGACACATGCACACACATTTGGAACCAGTACATAACATCTGTATAAGTTCAATGTCTATTGCATGTGTGTAATAAAAGGCCCATGGCAATCTAGTATAAAACTGCAATCGAAATCAGCTTTAATAGCAAAACTACATCCTAGAAACTTAATTTACTAGTTGATTAAATAATTCCACACACTTCCCCAAACACTATTGTATATAGATATAGTTTTTATAATGTATTTGTTTCATCTCGTAAAAAATTATAATTTTTAATATGATTTTTTTATAATGATATCTGTTGCTATGGTTTGTGGGTAAGAAATTACAATTAAAAATTAAAGATGCACAAATAGCCTATATCTTCCCAATACAACACTATTTCTACTTGTTTGAATGAGTTGAAGTGTTTAAGCATTTCACTTTAAGACAGAAAGTGAAGCTTGGCTCGCGTCAGTGTGTCTGGCCCAATCAAATTTGGCCTTAATCTTAGTCTGGCATATAGACAAGGCCCAGTACAGATTTTAAATCTCCTCTGCTCTCTCTTTTTTCAATGTCTAATATCCAAAGGCCAGACAGGGAGTTCTGTCCCTCTCCCCCCGGTCCCCGCCGTCGAGTCCCCCAGGGCACAGTGTGACCCATAGAGGCACCCGACCGGAAGGCCTACCCCGCTTTCTCTCCTCAGTCCTCCAATGTGCCACGGTATACATGACCTCATTAGGGAACCCCACCCTCTCCACTTGCTTTACAGTATCGTATGATATCGGTCTGACTTATTGACCCCAATGAGAGAAAACCCAACCCCCCTAACTTCCTCAACATGACCCATTTAATGTACACAGGCCAATGTGCACCCAACCGCCTCACACGTGTACCCCTGTTCTCCCCCATCTCCTCACCCCTGCAAGTCACTGTGCTGAGCTGGATGACAGATTTGTTCCAGTCACTTCTTGAGGTTAATATGACCTGATCTCTCACATTACTGCAGCTTTAGTATTTGATACTGTTGAGTCGTCAGATAGCTTCAAACTCCAAATGCCACCAATAACTGAAACACTTGAATCCTCACTTTAAAGGGATAGTTCACAGAAAAATGAAAATCCACTCAATGTCTACTCACCACTATGCCGATGGAGGGGTGGGTGAAGTGTTTGAGTCCACAAAACACTTTTTAAGAGTTTCAGGGGTAAACAGGGTTGCAGCCAAACAATTGAATAAAAACATAAACAGTCAATCAGAAGTAGAAAAAACAAGTATACACGGATACCATACAATAGTGTTTAAATCTGCATCCAGGAAAGCAATGAACATCATGGATTGCTAATATTTAACCGTGTCACCATTATCCAAGAGTAAATAAATGCTTGCGGTAAAAAGACATAGAACGAAGAAGATATGTGCCATGTGGACAGACTTCACAGTCCTGGCTCAGACTCTCCTCCTACGTGCACTCGTGGGTGCATGCATCAGTGTATATGTTCTTTAGTGCTATTTTTATGTGCTTGTGTGGTTGTGTGTGTGGGTTGAGATGATGTCGAGAGTGCTCTGAATTGCAGTTTGCCAAGTTTCCGACAGTGTGAAAGTTAGGTATATAGAGCAGGCAGCTTTCTAAATGAGGTCTGCGTCTATGAATATTTAATCAAAAGACAAACGAGACAACACGGAGCCCATGGCTGATGTAACTGAGCTGGTGGGTATTTCATGCACTAAACAGACTCGGGGAGATATCTGACACAGATTGCTCGGTTTTCTAAGATATTCTCGGGTATGAGCACGTTTATGTGATCCATGTTGATGTTAGTGAACATTGTTGGCAACTGCACATGCTTGCAGGGGTTCATCACCTTCATCATAGACACTTGGCTCACAGCTGCATGCTCGATTGCTTTGGGTCTTAGGGCCTGTCCCTTTTTGTTTTGAACGTGGCCATTTTATAACTAATAATGGTGTATGTGTTAAGATGGACATTGCATCCTTCTCCTAGTTGTGACCCTTCAATGCATGAGTGCCATCTTTATTTAGACATGCCAACACCGTCCTATCACATGAACTCAAGTACCTCTTCTCTGACACCACCTGTCACGTTTCAAACGTGTGACCCTAAGTAAAGAGTGAAGTGGTTTCACACAACTGAACTGTCAACGTTTAGGTCTGTGTGGTCATTTGAATGCATCCCTCTGACTAAACCATTACCCATTACTTGTATCCATTTGTTTGAACGGATTATTCAGCTTCGCAGTACAAATAATACCCCTGGGTGGAAATCACTACTTTAATATGTTGCCTGACACTTCTTCTCTGTCATTGTCTCTTGTAGCTGGGATGAGAGCAGCTCCATCAGCAGCGGCCTCAGTGACGGCTCAGACAACCTGAGCTCCGAAGAGTTCAACACCAGTCCCACTCTCAACTCGCTTCCCACCACCCCCATCGGCTCCCACAGGAACTCAACCATAGTGGTAAGTGAGGTGCACAAGAGCAAAACAAAACACACACACACACACACACACTGACCGAGTCAGACAGACGTGTGTGCTGGATACAGTATTGATGAAGCTTTTATCCAGTGAAACATTGATTTGTCATTGACTTAGGTGACACACACACAGTGCTCAGAAGACACACAGGAACACTCACACTCACACACACACACATACACACACACACACACATACACACACACACAGCATGTAGCAGGACTCTGCCTGATTCAGTATTCTATTGAAACCCATGCTATCACATCTGCACGGATGTGTAAGCGCGTTCATGCCACACACTTGCTGGTAGCGACGCATTTCCAGCAGACTCGCCACCATTTTTGAATTGAGTTGAAGGAACGAACGCGGACGACGTCTTTCTTTTCTTCGTTGCAGTTCTTTAAGAAAAAGTAATTGCTCTATGGTTGTGTTGGCTCAAACTCCAACACAACCGGCTTAGCAACATTCACTTTTGTTCTGAAGTAAAAAGAGACGCCTGAGAATTTTTAAATAGCGGACCAGGAACCGGAAGACACTCTACACCGGCATATACAAACTCTACTGCGACTAGTTTTTCGGCGCTGTAATTGTTGAGTGACTCACACACACCTACACGCAGCTATGAATGCTCGGACCCGTGCTCAGGCTACATACGTACCTACGACGTAGCTTCGGCGCAGAAGGATAAATTTGGCTTTAGAAATAACTGTCCTGAGTGAATGTGTTGATTCACTGAAGTGCACTGCGACACTGTGGTCTTAAAAAATCTGCTGCGGGAGTGGAAGGATTTGGGACTCGTGACCTCAGCGCTTCTAAAATCCTGTCTACAGCTCTGCTCCAGTTTCTTTGAGATCAATCTGACGCTCTAGGGAGTCCAGACAGAGTGTGTATTTGTGCGTCTGTGTGTATGTATGTGTGAAAGTGTCTGATTTAGGTCCTACCTCCACCATGTGGTTTATATGACTGATTCAGTTGAATTTCAGAGGCCGAGAGACAGAGGGAGTTTGAGGGGAGACGGGAAATCACTGTAACCATGGCAACCAAAGCACAGGGATGCTGAGAGCCCGGGCCTTTGTCTTCTTCCATATATATATAAATATATATATATTGGAGGACAGGTCTAGAGTGTGGCCATCTGCACACACACACAGTTACACAGCCACACACACAGGGCCATCTGCAGTCCGGCATCCAGGCCAGCGAGCTGGAAGAACCGGGGCGCCTCCCTCCACGCCTAGAAGCAGGAGTCATAGCAACCATTACCCCCCATGGCATCATTGCCATGGCAACCCACCATCACCTCATAATGCACCCGCTATCGTCAAATACACATGGCTCCTCGTTCTATCGCCGATGGTAGCTAATCTTATCCCTTTGTGGGTCCCTCTTTGTCTTTGTGTCTCCTGTTGATTTTAATTTCCCACTTGCTAAACATCCTCTCCTCTCCCCTCCCACGTATTGAGTAATAAGCTCAACAGACATATGAGGTTGAGGGGGAGAAGGGTAATGAAGAAAGGACGCACAAAGAAGACATGTTGGAGAGAAAGGAAGTTAGAATTACAGCCAGAAAGTGGTGGTGGTCCATGTGGGTGGTGCAAAAACCTGAATCTCCTCATTTCCACAAGGATTTGGACAAATTGCAGCAGTTAATACACTTAGTCCTTTAGTGCATGTGTGTTTGAGTCTGACTATCTGTCTCATTGTCCATCTGTTTGCTTTGTTATCCATGTTTGGTCGGGACTTTCTGACCAGATGTGTATCTCACCCCCCCTCCCATGTTTTAATAATCAGGGAATGTGTGTGAGGAAATGACAATGTTTTATCAACAGGGTCTGGTCAGACAGGAGACACACACTCACACATACCTCCACCTCCTCGTGTGATGTGAACCTGCCCATGGGGTCTATTGGTTTTAATAAAAAAGGAATTCAGCATATGAGCTTTCATGGGAACTGCATGTTGGGTGCAATGTCCTGCACTGGCACACACACACACACATAGACACCTCCTGATGCATTGTGTAACTGTCAGTCCCCCACAGTGGGTGTGTTTAATCCACTTTTGTCGTATGCGTCCTCTTATAGTCATCCATAAACACGTACACACTCTTCCTATAAAGATGATGTGTATTCGCATGTATTCCACTCATAAACACACAGAAGACCTTCAGCCATGGGTTTCACATTTCATTTAGTTTCACAATCGACATTCTTTCTCATTGGATTGTTTCAAGGCTGAGCTGTCTGTATGTAAGTCAAGTAAGTGTGTGTGAGTCTTTGTGTCTGATCTTAGATGTGGGGTCAGTGTGTGTTTTGTGCACAGTACATATGTGTGTATTTGTGGGCAGTTCCTCCCCCTGCTGTGTCTGTCCACTTCTCGTTTGAAGTGTTCAACCAGAGCACACAATAGGATTTAGACTGGGAAGATGAGACATCAGTGAATGGGTTTTTAGGTTGACTGTGTCAGACATGTTTTTCCTGCTCAGAGGGAGTCTGAGGCTCTAACCTAATATCTAACCTAATAACATAACCTAAACACTAAAGTACATAATATAAGGGATGCAGTGTTTTTTTTCATAAAAGATTCAGTAAGTTGTTGCACGCCATCATTCATCCCAGTTTTCTAAGCCAATTCTATAACATGCACTGAATCACGCAGAGTGAAACTAAATTTTAAGTCAAACAAAGTTGTCTTAGTTAGGAGGGGTTTCAAGGGTGACATGATTGTAGTACAAATACTGTCACCTTAAAATTAGACAGGCAGAGAAATTCATAACTGTAAAGTAGACAACCAAAGAAACACAAATATATGTTATCTCCAATGTCTTTAAGTTTAATCTCACACACTCAGTACTTAGACATTCTGTCAAAATACTGTCTCATAGAACTTGTCTCTCTGTCCCTTCATAGATGCGTACAGATGCCGAGAAGCGATCTCTGGTGGAGAGCGGCATTTCGTGGGACACCGATGATGCCAAACCCGGCTGCAAGAGCCAGGGCAGCAGCGTCTACAACACAGGAAGTCTCAAGTCCGAATCGGCCCATAAATGGAAAAAGACGAGGCCGCAGCCCGGGGAGGGGCTGGAAGGAGGTAGAGGTGAACTGAAGAAGCCTCAAACCCTGGGTCAAGGAAACGTGTTGAGGAAAGGAAGAAACCCACCAGTGGGAGTCACATCCCCGATCACCCACACCTCTCAGAGTGGCCTGAAAGTGGCAGGTAGGTGGAGAAACACACACTGAAGACCTTTTCAGATTTGAACAGTTGGCAATTTACATATGAGGAAGGCAGCCGGAGATTGTTTGGGTCAGACACGTTCACATGAAAAGGAAAATGTCTGGAACACTCAGGGTTTGCAGGGAAAAAAATAATATCTGGAGCAACTGAAATTTCATGAAATGTTCAAATTTAGTCCATGTCTGAAAGTAGCTAAATACACAAGCATGTTCAAGTGTAAAAATCTATAGCTTTATTTGAAATGGTTTCATAACCTGAGCTGACTCGCACATTTCTCTGGCTGTCTTTTAATATTCCCGTCTTTCTGGCAGTCATACACCCACACACACGTTCACAGACACACTCACTGTCTTTGTCCCACACATTCATCCACAGCTGCAGCCTACCCTCTGGGCCTTTAGAAAGTGGTGCCATGTATCAAACGCCCATCACCACCCACTCCCTTCCTGCCAGCCTCACACACACCCACCCACACACACACACACACGCACACACACTCTCTCTCACACACACACAGCACTGACCAAGCGATTTTTTTTCTACTCAAGCTTTATTTTTGTGCCTGACAGAGACAATTTATAGCACTTAGATAATGGCCTTGTACCCAAAGCAACTGGCCCAGAGAAAGTGAGTGTTTGTGTTGCTAATAGTTTGTATGTATGTGTGTGTGTGTCCACTGTGCAGACAGGTCGGAGATTGTGCCAACCTTAAACAGTGTCACCCATCACACTTCACAAACACACACTCACACACAAAGAGCACAATAGCGAGGATTGTGCGGCTGCGTTTAAACCTCACCATCTGTGTGCTGTTTACGTAAGAACACACACACACACACACACACACACACACACACACACGCACATATAGACAACCAAAACAACAGGATATTAGTTGTGCTGTTGTGTGCCAGTCTAGTTGGGCAGTGTCTGAGTAAACACTCCTCTTTCCTTTGGACCATGTTTGCATTGCCAGCTGCTGAAGTGACAGATACGCACCAAACAAGTGAAGCGGCCTGTGATGTGTGCGCCACGCTGCTATTGTTACTGATGTCAACCGCTTGAACCGTATTAGAGTTTCAGAGGTTAATTAATCATATGATGAAGTCAAGGGAAAGTAGAGTGGAGATTGGATCTCGTAGCTCATCAATGAGGAGGAGCTCATGAATTTTAATGACTGTTTGACATTCTTCGACAGTTAGAGAGGTCAACGACAGACGAGCACTGTGTCGCAGTTCAATAACACTGCAGAATACACATTCTATAGTACGTACAATGTTCTATATACCAACCACAGTTTGCTTTTAGTGTATAATGATGATTGATTGTTTTTACAGTTACTCTGTTAATAACTGAAGCTACAAATTGAAAAATTGGGGAACAGACCCATCATAAGTTCCATAAAGAGAAGTTGACCAGGTCAATTACTTGCACACCACTTCCTTGATAAAGGAATTATCTGTTATAGAAAGTGGTCAATCAAGTCAATTTTCCTTTTATGGACTACCTGATTTTATTGTGTTGTACTAATTCAGAACACAATAATAGCTGCACCTCAATTTGCCTCAATCTTATAAGATACAATATTGACTTAATGTTTAATGTTATGCACTTAACATTGATACTGTCGATATATCTCTACTAACACAACTATAAACTCTCATTTTGATGGTCGATGGGAGACGATGTCAGAAATGCGGCAGCTAGTTGCATCTTCACTCCAACTTTCCTCCTTCCGCTGCTCTCGCCCACTGTCGCCCTATATAGAAGAAGACTTGATGTGAAATGGGCCATTTTCCTTAAAAAGATGTCAGCAATTATTTTTATACGAAGGATTTCTCACTGTCAGCCACGCAGGCCCCTCGTGTCGAGCGGTGTCGTGATTCACGGTCTCTTCTACACGCGCCTGTGTGTGTCTCCACAGCCGGTGTCTGTAAATCAGTCTATGTTTATGTCACAATTAATACACAAACGCCTGGAATCAGTATAAGTCACTGACAAACAGAGTTTGTGTGTCAGCCTAACGTTCTTGGACCGAGCAGTGTTGCGGTTTTACGATGGATTGAGTTTATGACTTGACACGTTAACTCAATTTTCACATTCAGGAAAGAACTGTGAGCGTAATGTGTTGTCGGTGTCACATTCCTGTACGATCTGATCACAAGTAACTGTGAGTGTGTGTGGTATATACGTGTCTCGTGTCTATGTGTCTTTTGCGGGTTTATAAATACCCGTAAGTGACTCCAGATGTCCCCAGGCGGCCCGCCGGTGGGTCTCATTCAACAGCAGCTCTTTGACTCTGTTAATGCCTTGTATATAAACCTCCCATTACATACAAATTAAGAGCGTGGGTAGCGTGGACTTGCACTTGTGTGGGTGGTGCATACAGTGCACATGTGTCTAGTAGACTGCTGCTTTCTCTCATAATGACTTCCAAACAAATTCAATTAATTTGCCACTTGGGGAAAAAAAATCACTGCCGTTCCACCGAGTCATCTCTCACTCCACCCTCTGTCTCCAAAGAGTCTTCAAAAGAGGAGAAGTTTAACCACACTGTGTTTCATGGCGTTTTGTGCCCACAGACACGCTTCGTGAACGTGAGCACCGGTTTTCCACAGCCATATTCCACATGTTAATCCCAGCACTCCACAGCTGTGACACGCAGACGTGCACTTAGCGGAAAACCAGAGGGAAAAAACTATTTTTGTTCATTGGGATGGAAAAGGGGAGTAACTGCATGATAAGTGTGTGTGTGTGTGTGCGCGCCTGTGTGTGTGTGTGTGCGTTTGCGTGGTCTACACACTGTGTTCGGATTTGCTTTATCAGCTGACAGTCTGACCTTGTAGGTGTTCAGATTAGTTATCATGTCCTAATATGGCTTGGTTAGTCTCTCTCGCTACATGAAACTGACTGTTCAGGCATTAGTTTGTTCATGCTGCTCATCAGTCATTGTTTTTTCTCTATCTCTTCAGGTACAGTCCGATCAGATGGGAAGCCCATGGATAAGTCCAGGTTGGCAGTGAAGACTTCAGGTCTTCAGCGCTCCTCCTCTGATGCTGGTAAAGATCAAAGGAATGGCACTGGTGTTGGTGAACAGCGTAAACCACCATCTGGCCTGGTCAGGCCCTCAACAGGTGGAAACTTTGGCTTCAAGAAGCAAACCACAGTCGCCCCTAACGGGACAAACCATGTCGGTGCGTCTGCTATGATGAGTACAGGTGGCAGTTCCATACCCGGCGGCTCTTTAACTGTTGGGAAGGTTCCCAAAACATCTGGTATTCCTGTCAAACCCGTGGCTGGTGGTGGTGGTGGTGGTGGAGGACGGAAGACAAGTCTAGATGTTTCAAGCAACGATCACAGTAGTTTTCTGTCCCCAAATGCCAGGACGTCTCTCCAGTACCGCTCTCTGCCTCGTCCTGCCAAGACAAGCACACTGACTCTAACCCGGCCGAGCTCCGCACGGCCAGTAAGCACCACCATGGACACAGGATGTGGACTAATCAAACCCTCCTCAACAGCACCTCAGGGCTCGAGGCTCAAGGAGCCTGGTTCTGGAGTAGGGTTGACTAAAGGAGGGAGCCGTGGGATTCTAAGTCCTAGTCCTGTCAATCAAACAGACCGAGAGAAGGAGAAAGAGCGAGCCAAAGCTAAAGCGGTGGTCTCTGACTCTGAGTGTGGAGGTGGGTCTCTGAAGGGCAGCCCGGCTCAGACCCCCTCAGAGAACGGAGTGAAGCTTCAAGGCCTGAGACCCCCCAGCAGTGGCAAGGGCGTAGATCTGCCCTCACCCAACACACACAGGTACCAATGTTATACACTTCAATATAAATATATACAAGCAAGAATTTCAAAATGAACGCACACACTTTCAAAATAATAAGAATATGGATTTACTTCAATGTTGTCTGATATTTTTTAGATTATCTGGAGTACGCAGCCTCGCTAAGCCTCCATCCATGGCCCATCTCGACAAGCTCAACTCCAACAGCCTGGATATGGGAATTCAAGACTCACTGCCCCCAAAGATCCCCCCCTACTCTAAGCTCCAGGACCTGGTGAGCTCAGCAGGCAGCCCCGGCCTCACTCCCAGCCCGGCCCCGTTACTCAATGTGAACTCCTCGGCCTGCTTCTCGAGCTCCGGGATGGGGCTGGGCCCGAGGCAGGTCTCTTCTCTCGGGGTGGAAGGGGGCAGGGGGAGCACTTCTCCCCTGCTCTACCCCCGTCTGTCTGGGCTACATCGGAGCATGGAGTCGTTGCCGCTGCAGATGAGTCTGGCTCCTGAGCCCCAGGGAAGAGGGAAGAATAGGGAGAGGGAGAGCTTGGTGCGAGGCTACACCACCTTAGAGTCCAGAGACAAAGAGAGACAGGAAGATAGAGGCCCTCCTCCCAGCTGGAGCTCTGGAAGTAAAGTCTCACTGACTCTCACAGACAAGTGAGTTCAATTCTGCTGAAAGATAAGCTTTAATTATACATATAGTTGTATAGTTTCTGTCATCCAGGGTTCTTCTATTCTGTCATGTAGCTCCACCTACTGGTTATCTGAAGAACTACATCTATTTCATTCATTGTTCAGGGAAGGCAGGAGTGGTCCAGGAGAGAAGCTTTGACATCTTAGTATATACACATGGTATCAACATGTGTATTTTGTTACCCGAAAAAGGTATTGTAGGCAGTGGTGATTATGAAGAGCAAAGAACTAAAAGTAATTACACTTCCAAAGAAAACCCCCCAAAAATGTAAGCAATTAGTACGATTTTTAAGATGAATCATATATAGAGAATATAGAATATTTTTAGTATAATAGAATACTATTTACTATTACTTATTTAGAATAAAGAATATTTTTGAGGCAAGACTACACATGTGTGTGGGGGGGGGGAGTTAATCTAAAAACTGAGGACAGAATGTACAATATGAGATGTTAATTATTCCCTAAAATATTAAGAAACATAATTACTTGGTGGCTCATTTGTCGCATATTATTTGGCTTAGACAAAAATAGAACTCAAACCACAAATAAAGGCAATGGCATGAACGCACACTCAATACACACACACACACACGCATACTTACATTCTGAGGGGTCTCTAGGCTGTTATTACTGCAGGACTATTATCAGTGTTGAACGGGCCCTGCTCACTGAATACATAATTACTGGCTGACACAGCTGTCTCACTGTGCTGCTTTGTGCCCGCTGCCTGCTCTTGAGAGTTTAATAACTCACTGCACCACTGGTTAAATAATAACGTTGTTTAATCTCTGCAGCTCTCAGAGAGACAGAAACACGCTGCCAAAGAAAGGTCTAAGGTAAGTTGACACGTGCACACACACACACACGCAGCTACAGGCTTCATACACAATCTTACGGTGATTGTCACTGCAATTTTGGCACATAGCTTAACCTGCACCCTCACACAGCTGCCATTGATAAGATCTATTCTGATTGACAGACTGTGTTAATCCTGCCTGCAGGGTCCGTACACATCCGTCCTTTTACTTGTATTCTAAAATCTGGGCTTAATCCCCCAAATATTGTATCTCCTTTATAACGTACTTGCAACATCTGGAGTGTTTCCACTCAGATATTGGCTGGTCTGCAGTACCATGTAAATGTCTAATAATATCACCATATTGAGATGTCAGTGTTCACTTCATTATAAGAAAACAGTAAAATCATCAGATTTCATTATTTTCTGACCAACAGTTAAATACCAGATTTATTCAGTTTACTGTCATGAAAATGATATGACAAACAAGAAAACAGTAAAGTTTCACATTTTAAATACCGGAATAAACAAATGTTTGTCATTCATGCTTGAAAATGACTGTGAAAGATTTAATAGATTTTCATAAAATTTAAGGTTTAACTAATCAATCAATTAATTCTTGCAGCTGTAACTCAGGTCTAAATGTATAAAACAAATGCATGTTTAAAACCTTTCTAGTTTTTTTATGCACAAAAATAAAAAATAAATTGTTTATGTTTGGAGGATTTTCTGTTTCTGTATTCAATTTACCTCAACATCACTGATGGTGTCCTCCGACTGTGTGGTTTCAGCTGTGTCTCCCAGGTTGAGGAGGAAGGGAAGGAGAAAGGAGAGAGGAGACACTCTCATTCTATTCTCAGTATGACCGACTCGCTCACTCTTACATCGATGTCTTCCCCCACCTCCCTGCCCCGCACCTCTAAGACCAGTATGGGTGAGCATGCACATATACACACTCCAAAGTACACTGAGTAGAATAATGCATTTCTTTAACATTATGTATAACATCGGTAGAGCTGCTGTTGTTCTTGAGGAGTTGGTCATTCCACACGCCAACTGTGATGTCAACACCATAGCTTTAAAACTACAAGTGACTTGGTGCAGTCTTCACCAAGTGTCACCAGTCAGAAATATATAGCAATACGACATTTAAAAGGCAAAGAAGAAGAAGAAACAAGCAGAATAGTATTCCCATCTTGGAATCTCTATGGTCCCTCATTAATGGGATTATTTAGGGAGCATAAAGATTTCTGTAGTGACCTGTGTGATGTGTGAAAGGGCAAGGACGAGTATTAACTAGTCAGAACTCTTTTTCCCTTGACCCTCTGGTTTCTCAGTAATACCCAGCCCCGTGGGCGGACCTCCGAGGATGACTCGATCCAACAGCATCCCAACACACGATGCCTCTCTGGAGCTGTACGCAGCGTCTCCACTGGGCAGCACGCTGTCGCTGGCTGAGCGTCCACGCAGCATGGGGATGGTTCGCTCTGGATCCTTCAGAGACAAGGAGTCCGATGAAGGT
The DNA here is from genome assembly GCF_963576545.1 of Limanda limanda. Taxonomy (NCBI): domain Eukaryota; kingdom Metazoa; phylum Chordata; class Actinopteri; order Pleuronectiformes; family Pleuronectidae; genus Limanda; species Limanda limanda. The sequence goes on from NC_083642.1 coordinate 13,232,427, forward strand.
GAGTCCGCTGAATAACTGTGACTCTGTTTGGTGCCCTCATTTACTACTTCATCTTCTCGTTGGTTTATGTTTATGTTTATGTTTCTGAATTGTCTCTTTACCAGTTCATGGGTCTGTGCTCTCACTGGCATCCAACGCCTCCTCGAGCTACTCGTCAGTGAGTGTGGGCAACATGCATAATCAGGTAGACACAATTCTGTTTGTCTGTGTGTGTGTGTGAGTGTGCGTGTGTTTGTTAGTGTGTAAAGTGATGCTATCTTCTTGTTTCAAACTTTCACACAGTGCACACTAGAGACAAGACTTTCTCCCTTGGTATGCTCTGCAACTTATTACACCTCTCCTCTTCCTCTCTACTTTCTCTCCTCCTCTTCGTCTCCGCTGCTCTCCTCCTCCCTCTCCTATCCTCTCCTCCACCTTCGTCCTCGTCCTCTCCTCTCCGCTTCTCTCTCCCCGTGTTTTATCTAACATCTTGATTTTTACTCTCCCCCTGCTTCCTAAGGCTGAGGAAAGGATTCAGGGAGAGGTAAGTGTTTGCTCTCCTGCACTTGCTCCTTCTCCTCTGTCTCCTTATTTGCTTTCCTTTCATTCCGCATCCCTGTCAACTGTGGGGGAACAAATCTGTCCCTCATCTCATTAACGCCATCTGCCCGAGTCTTTAGTAAACTTTGTTATTTTATAGTTAAACATTCGCTTTTTTTTCCTCACAGCAAATCCGCAAGCTGAGGAGAGAGCTGGAATCATCACAGGAGAAGGTGTCAAACCTGACCACACAGCTGACGGCAAACGTACGTTTTCTGTTAACATCATTAAATAACACGACACACCTCACTTGCATCAACTGCCTTAATATTGTATTTTTCGTCGTAGGTTTCCTCAAATGTTCAGGTTTAAATTTAGCTTAATGTCTGATGGAAATATTTCCAAAAACACATTTTATTCCCAACTGCATTTAAACTCTTAAAGAAAAATGGCCAATAAGGAAGTTATTTGAGTGACATCTTCATCATTTTAAAAATGTGACCTTTTACCCTGAGGTAACTGAAGTATTAGCAGTACCCCCTCCCTCTAATTTTACACCCCAATACTTGTCATTCATCTTGATGAGCAGACTACTTCAGTGACACTTGCCCCGAGGCTGAGGTAACTGACACTCATAGAGACACAATTGGTGTCGGACATGAGATAGCAGGCAAAGGAGGAGCAGTGTCAGGCTGCATTTTGCTTTGTGGTCCTTTTGGTTTCTTTACAGGTTAAAAAGGGTTTATTTTGATTAAAAACAACCAAGAACTGCAAAGTACATTAAACCTCTTTCAGCTTAGGTTAGTCCATGACAGCACATTATTTATTTTAATGCAAGTCAGTGGATTCGGAGCTTAATACTTTACCTTCCACTATCTTATACATTTGTGTATTTGATTGGAGTCTTCATTGAAAAGAGAGGCAGAGAGTGACTAAATATCCGAGCTGTGGTTTGTCAGTTATAAATCATTTCTGCGTCGTCTCAGCACATTTCTTATCCTTGCAGGGCCTGAAGAAAGCTAACCTCCTCCTGAACCTTTCCCCAAGCTACTTAGCTTGGGGAACACACACACAGTGGCCTCGCCCTCTCTTTGTGCTCTACAAGGTTGTTTCTGAATGACATACTGTCAGCATTTTCATTGGTGCAAGTGCATGAATAAAGCACAGGCATTATGCAGTGCACTCAATCAAGTGTGTGGGTGCGTCGTGGTTGTACTTGTATGCATATGTGTGAGTGTTCCTTCCTATTGGATTTTTTTCATTCTCTGTGACCTTATTCTGCGACATTAACGAATAAGCAGAACTGATGCAACCATCACAGCATAACTGGATTAATTACTTATTTTGTAAATGTATAATTATGTTCTGCAAAGTAAAACGTGGAAAGTAATTTCCTTTGTGAGAGAGAGAAATGAGGGAGGTGAATTTTTCACAGAAAGATTATTCTTCAGCCTTTGTGTGTTATTGAGCTTTTATTATTGAGCTTATATACAATGAATAAGCCAAATTTAAAGTCAGTTTGAATGTATGTGAAGTTCTAGTTAGTCATAGTCTCGCTGCTTTTTCAAAAATGACGAACAATTAAATGTACTAGTAGATGTATATCTTGTTTATTTCCTGTCATAGACAATTACGTAAAAAAAATAAACTTCTGCCTGTGTCTTTAGTCCTCAGCTCATGTTTCTTCTCTTTCCAAACAGGCAAATCTGGTGGCCGCCTTTGAGCAAAGTTTGACATTGATGACCACTCGGCTCCAGAGTCTGTCAGTGAGCCACGAGCAGAAGGTAACGTCATCCATCACCTCCACACTCCAAATACAAACCTGACTTCCAGATGCATTCCACCGCTGTGCCAATGTTGTGAGCCGAGCGCTAAGAGTGTTAGTGACTTTGTTCACAGTCTGCAGTGAGGAGCTAAATATAAAATATATATACACGAGGGGCCCACTGCAGTTCCACATACAAAACTCATGTGAGAAGGGTACAGAAAATCAATTAGTGATGGATAAGCTCAAAGTACACTGAGTTTGCACGTGCACTCGCAGCAAACAACATTCCTGCATTCTCCGGCCTTTGGTATCAGTTTTGGTGCGAATAAACCCATCAGTGCTTGAGGCAGTGGTCTGTGCGAGTGTGTGCACAAAGTGTGCGAGGGGTCCTTCTCCGAGCTTCATGCTTTGCTGCTCCCACTGAAAGCCCCGTCTAGACCACTCCAGAAAAAAGTCTTTGTTGTTTGTGCCAGCGCACTGACCTGTGCAGCTCTGCCCGGAGCACAGGCTCTTTAACCTTGAGGAGATGGGCCGGGTGGCTCCATTTATAGCAGCTTTAGGACACAATGGGCAGCACAGTGAGGCGCTGCTGTCCTGAACTCTTTGTCCTTGTGAACTGCAAACATCATTTAAGAGATCAGGCCCCAATTTTTTGTACTTGAGTAAAACATCATGGAAAACCACTTCTTTTTTTCAAAATTCAACAACATAATATAATTATTAGTAGTAGAAGTATATCAGGAGGCTAAGCAGACACAGGATACTCAGGGGAAATCACAGGGATGCATTAACACAAATGTAAGCAAGAAAACAAAATTTGCAAAAGTCTGCCTCTTTCCTCTTTTCCCAACAGATACAAACGGATCCACCTGAACTGAACTCTATGACAATTACTCATTTGATGTCTGTGCAGGACTCTGAGCTGGTGGAGCTGCGGGAGACTATCGAAGACTTGAAGACCAGGAATGATGAGGCCCAGGCTGTTATTCATGTAGCTTTAAACAATCCAGATAACGAGAAAGGTTTGGAGATTCACCTACTGATACTATTCTCTCTCTCTGCACATTTGTCCCTTTGTTTTGATGTAGACTTTATTTAATTTTTTCCAGATGTGCAAATTCGACGTCAGAACTCATGTGAGAGCATCTCAAGTCTCAACAGCCTGACCAGTTTGTCAAGTGTTGGCAGCTATAAGGACCAAGACACCAAGAAGAAGAAGAAAAAGAGCTGGGTAAGAATGAATGCACAGATGATATTTTCACTGCCTGATGTTTGTCTATGTTCAGTCTCTTCGACTTCATATATTTGGCTGTTTTAGGTGCTTGGGATGAGTGTAGTAATTGTAAAGCCTCTTTAGATTTCTGTTATACGGTATGATGGGCCACTTTAAACTGTCCCTCCATCTCCGTTGATTCACCACCTAGACGACTGATTGGCTAGCTGTTCTGTTAATATTGAATTTGAATGGGGGGCTATAATTCAGCACAGTTGGACATCAGCAGACATGATGTCCAGTTAAGGGTGGACTTCTCTGCTTAATCATCAGTTTATTAAATGCTATTCCCATTTGTCTTCATTTACACCGTGCTCTGTTATGTAGTTTATCCTGTAAGATATTACAATGTAACCCTTCCTCACCCAGCAGTGGGGTAATTAATCTGCAACAACATGCACTGTAACCTTGACCTGTTTGCAGAAAATGAGCTTTAAAGAGATAATTTGGGAAAATACATTTATTATTATTCTTGCTGAAATCTGTCCATTAAATTTGGTTGTGAAAATAAGTAGTACATCTTTTGGAATCAGTCTAGTAGATCGTCTCCGCCGTGCAACAGCAACACGGGGCAGTTGCTTCAATTTAATCGTATGAGCCAACTGTCCATGAAATGTGACAGACCTCTTTGAGCAAAACAATCTGTGAATGCTAACATTCTTGCTGCATGAATAAATACACTGAACCATTGAATATTATTCAGTAGTCTGTACATCTGCTCCTCTGTCTCCATGTAGTTGAGAAGCTCCTTCAACAAGGCGTTCAGCATCAAGAAAGGCTCCAAAACCTACTCAGACATCGAGGAAATCGCCACCCCTGACTCCTCGGCTCCAAATTCCCCAAAGATGCTTCATGAGGGGGAAGAGGGAGGGGAGCTTCAGTTTTCAGGCCTCAAAACCTCCGTCTCTGCCACCTCCTCTGTGTAAGTACTGATAAACACCATACTCCAGCTCCTAGCTCAGCAGGGAAGGAGACAGTTCTAACTTCCGTCTGACCCTAATAAGTACACCCTGTCCCTTCCAGCATCATGGAGACAACAGAGGAGGGGGAGAACGAGGAAGCAGCGGTGACAGATCTACGCTCAGAACTCTGGGTGAAAGAGAGGGAACTGACGGACATCCGACTGGAGGCCTTAAACTCTGCTCATCAGTTGGAGCAGCTCAGAGATGCCATGAACAACATGCAGGTTTGTTTTGTTTGTATGTGCATGTCTATTAAAGTATATACTGAAAATATTTGTTGGAGAGATATTGCAGTTTTTGTGTCAATAAATTGAATTGAAAGTTTTTCCCTGCTCATGTTCTAGTCGACCGTAGAGAACCTGAAGGCGGAGAACGACCATTTGAAAACAGGTGAGGTCCCAGGCTCTGGTCCCACCTCCTCCACCTCCCAGCCTTCAGGACTGGCCTCTCTCCTGGGACCCTCACTGAGGCAGCCAATGAGCATGCCCCTCACCAAGTCCTTCAGCCTCAGTCTGAATGATTGTAAAGATCCAGGTAAGAGCTAAACATTGAGCTCACACACACATAATAATAATAATAGTAATAAGTTATATTGAATTCATCCCTTGTTTCCTCTTCTCTTTCAGACACGTCCTCAGTTGACATGTTGAGTGTGTCTTCCTCAAGGGATGAGGTGTGTGCGCGAGTTCTGGTCGGCATTGGAGATCAAGCAGAGGTAAACACAGCACAACAAGAACGTCACCTAGCAAAGCATAACCCCCCAACCCACCACATTTAAATCCACCTGATCCAGACCTTTATATGCATCCGCACCACATAGTAATAATTATAAAAATAATACACTTATTAAAGCACTTTTCAAAATACAGTTTGCAGATCACACTTTTGAGCAGAAATTTAAAAATTACCCAAATTACCAAAATAGTGAGAGAAAAGATAAATGTTTTATGGTTTCTCTCCCTCTCTGTGTCTCTGTAGGTCAGTAAACAGCCACAGGAGCATTACTTGGGCTCAGTGCTGGTCAGTACGAAGACAGACTGGATCTGTCTCGACTCTCTTATCGCCAAGATCTTCAAAGTAAGTCAATTATTGTCTCTTTATTGTCACTGTGAGGATATTAGTGTTAAAATAGAAGATTAATGAATGAATACTTTTCCCTTTTGTTCAGGACTACCTAGCTCAAGTGGACCCGACAGCCAGTCTGGGTCTGTCCTGTGATTCGCTGCACACGTGCCAGCTGACCCAGGGAGTGCAGCGGGTGATAGGGGGGGACAAACCTCAGTCCTCACCATATCGTTGTCTCAGCACTGGTTCCGCTCGTATAATTGTCACCCTGAAAGGTAAGTGAATGTCCACAACTGATAATAGAATGGATCCTTGTAGTTTTGATGACCAAACATCTTCATTGGGTTTATTTACTCACTTTTAAGCAGCCACTCGTTTCACTTTATGTCAACTTTGATAGAAAGGAGCTGTTGTCCTGGGGACCTTCTCTGCAGTTTTCCCTTCACATATGAACAAAGCAGCGGAGAACCAATTCGGCTTTAATTATCCATTGTATCAAAATGTACGCCCTTTAAACCCATTTTTCTCTCTTCTCTCTAGGTCTTAGAGAAAAATGCGTGGACTCACTTGTGTTTGAGACCCTGATTCCTAAGCCCATGATGCTGCACTACATCAGTTTGCTGCTGAAGCACCGGCGTCTAGTTCTGTCCGGGCCCAGTGGGACAGGGAAGACGTACCTAGCCCAGCGTCTCGCCCACCACCTTCTGCAGCGCAGCCGGATGGACTCATCTGAGGCCGACCAGGAGACCTGTGTCCTGGGTCGCAGCGCCGCCTCCACCTTCAACATGCACCGCCAGACACAGAAGGTAACACCTGACTTTAGATTTCTCAAAGGCCATTAGTTTAAACTATACACACAGAAGAGATATTTACCTTTGTTTGTCCTCACAGGAGTTGCAGTTGTATCTGTCCAACTTAGCCAATCAGATTGACAGAGAGACCGCAGGAGAGATGCCATTGGTTGTTATCATAGATGACATCAGTGATCCAGCAGCCATTACTGAGCTAGTTAACGGAGCGCTCACCTGCAAGTATCACAAATGGTGAGTCAATTTAAACAGTCATTATATTCCACTAAAGTCTGAATGTAACATTTGATTCATGAAAGTACATAATTTCCTCTGTTGATGTTTCAGTCCGTACATCATTGGAACAACCAATCAGCCAGTGAGGATGTCGTCCAACCACGGACTGCACCTCAGCTTCAGGTGAGAACTGAGCCGCAACATGCTCACAGGGCCGCTTCTGACTGACACACCATTAAATACAAAACAAAGCAAACAGCAATGAACATGTCTGGCATGTGGTCACAGGATGGTGATGTTCTCCAACAACGTGGAACCAGCGAATGGGTTCCTGGTGAGGTACCTGCACCGTAAAGCTGTGGAGGCCTACCAGGAGAAGGAGCAGGACTCAGCACGTCACCAAACTCTCCTCCGTGTTCTCGACTGGATCCCTCAGCTCTGGTACAACCTCCACACGTTTCTGGAGAAACACAGCACTTCAGACTTCCTCATAGGTGAGAGACAGTGAACCCAGTTAAGGTAGAAAACAGTGGGGATAGTTGGGTTCTGTATGACTCAGAATGGCAGTTAAAGCGAAGTTTTGCCTCCTCCAGGTCCCTGCTTCTTCCTATCGTGCCCAGTGACAGTGGCTGAGTTCAGGCAGTGGTTTATAGATCTGTGGAATCACTCCATCATTCCATACTTGCAAGAGGGAGCCAGAGATGGAATCAAGGTGAGCCCAGTCATCCTCCAAAGTTTCAACAGCAAGAGTCAAACTCCTCCGCACTTCACAGGTTTTTACATACATTTCTATCTGTTCCCTCAGGTCCACGGGCAGAAGTCGGCATGGGAGGATCCGGTGGAGTGGGTGAGAGGCACCCTCCCGTGGCCCGACGCACAGCAAGACCAGTCCAAACTCTTTCACCTACCTCCGCCCAGCATAGGTGCTCTCAGTGAGGAAAAGAAGCCGCCCAAAGATACGCCTCCGCCCAGCACGCTGGAGTCCGACCCACTGGTGAGTCTATCATGAGATGTGCGACTAGTGTAGGGCAGATAATTCAGTTAGCGTGCTTTTGGTTTTCCTGTTTAGTGGTAGTGATACAGGAAGAGAGAAGTGAAATTGTGTTGTCTAACCACAGCACAGACGGAAATACTGACTGAACTTTACACAAAATGTCTGAAGAAAAGCACATGTAGAATCAGCAGCACCAGAAAGCACTACAGTACATACATAGACGGTTGAAAGTAAACAAAACATCAGTTTGATAACCTTAACAAGGATTTAACTTTTGTTGTCTACATGGGTTCTCCCTGAATTTCAATAGCTCACAGAAAGTCCACAACAGTGTCTGTTTTCACCATAAATGAATACATAGGTGCACAAGGTGCAAACCTTCACCAGACACAACATACCTACCAGAAAGAAGACACGACAACATGAGTCAAAGATGATTTGCATCTCAACTAGCAGGGGGCAGTTTTCTGTCAAATGTAAACCAAATGTTTAACTTAGTAATCATTAAAACATTTGACAGATTAATTGGATAACAAAATTAATGTTCAGTTTGCCATAACAAGTGCACACCAGTGAGATGCATTCAAATCCTATCATGTCTGTTAACGTCTGACTCACTGCCTCTGTGTGTCCTGCAGATGGCGATGCTGCTGAAGCTGCAGGAGTCGGCCAACTACATCGAGTCTCCGGAGCGGGAAGGCCTTCTGGATCCCACTCTGCAGGCCACACTCTGAGGACAACACGAGAATGTCAGTCAAGCTGTGTGGAGCCACGGACTCTTTATTCTTACGGCTGACACAGCGAGTGCAGTCCCGATGAGACTTTAAAGACTCAATCGTGAACTCTACTGTGTGCTCAGTGAGCAGTTACAGAGTTACATGTAAAAGATCGACGGAGAGAGTGCTTATGGACGAAGGGTTGGCTTTGCCCAGCTATCACAACATTGGAAAGACAATTAACCTGCTCTCATAGGAAGCTGTGATGATGATCATGTCAGGGAAACACGATTATTGATTATTCTCTTCCCTGCCCCAAGTTTGTCCCAGATTCGCTGCTTTTGGATCTGCAAGTGCATGGTAACCAGAATAGTATAATTACGTATAATCCTCCCGATCATGGCCTATCCACCAATTGTTTTGTTTGACTCCACCCACCTTAACTTTAACTATTTTGGTGCTCACTGATTTTCTTCTAACGTGCTTCATTTTCAGAAAGAAAATTTCAGCTCAGATGTAAAACGGTCTGATTTCCTCAAATGCAGGGTCGTCACTTGACAACAGCAAAACAAATTTTAAAAAAAAATGCACTTTATTTTCTATATGTGAAAATTGGATTTAAGGAAGCTGTCTCATTGATTGTGCATGAAATGGAGGACTATCAGTTTGGCCAAATCATGCAGTTCAGTAAAGAATCCTCTAGATGGCAGCATCTACTGCTTTCTGCCTCAGTGCCATCCCGGTGTTAAATATTCTCAAAGGTGCTCGGTAGAAAAAACACACACATTCAATTCCTCAACTATAAAAATGGCCTTGAATGTTTCTTTTTCTTTAGAGTTCAGCCATATTGTCATTCATGGATCAAATACCAGCCCTGAGAAACTAAGAGAGATATGCATGGGTGAATAATGAATTGAAAATCAGTTTTAGGGCAAGTCTGTGCAGAAAACACCATCGTCATAGCCAGTGGTTTACTCCAGTAATGTGCTGGTGATATTGTAAAAACACAGAAAAAAAACAGAATCTGTTTGTTTTTCTAGTCTGACAAATCGGTTAGCCTCCTATTTCTGGCTATGCTTGCATCTACTCTCTACTCCTCTATCTGTTTTAAAACACAAACTTCTCTTGTGATAGTTGAGGATCTACGACTTTGAAAATCTTGATTTTGTAGGATTTTATACTGACTCATCTTCAGTGAACATGATTATCACCCAGTATGTAAACAGCCGACAGGGTCGACAGGGATGAACTCCTGCCACCACTGGTCCCATCATTTCTCATTTGTCCTCCCAACAGCTGCCAACGAGTGATAAAGACAAAAAAACAATCTTCTTCCTCACTGCATTTGCTCTTTATATATTGTATAATTTTTTTTCAAACTGTATCAATCAGTTTCTTTCTCATACAGTTTTAAGATTTATCGTGCAAGCAAGGGCTGGGGTTAAGAATGCTTCAATCTCATTTCTAAGTGGCTTTCTCTCCTCTCTTCCCTTCATTCATTTGCACACCATATTTGTTAGAGAGTGCCAGAGTGCAGAGTATTTATTGCTCACTTCTTGACTGTTCATGCGAGGAAGGAAGACGTTGTACAAAGACGCGTAAAAGGAGGAAACTGTAGAGATACTCTTAAACCTCTCAGCTCTATGCCCCCGGCCCCCCCGAAGTACCTCAAACTGCCATATTCTGCCCCCGATGTCCCTCTACTCTCCAAGCAGCGGAGTGGGAAGTAGAAACACGATGCCTAAAGTCTTTCTGTGCCTGAAACACAGTTTGGCCTGAAGCGGCTTCTAAAGCTGCTTTAACCTTCCGCCCGGAGGCCTCGTCTCAGAGGGAGTGTCCTCACTTCCTCTGGCCTACTCTGATGTCACTTTAATGTCGTCACCTTAAGAGTGGGTAAGCGATTTGGGTCCCTGGCTGGTGTGTCAGTAAACTGCCGTAGATGAGAGTCTGTGTGTCGTAACAGGGCCTCTTGTGTGCGATTGTTACACCTTTTTAATCTGACAGTGTGAAAGACTTGGACGTCTTTGAGGAGTGGCCCTGAGAGCGTGAGACAGCGATCGGATATTATCCTGGAGATGTAACCGTCGATGCATGTGCCCCTGATGTGTTCCCAAAGTTTCCTTTCATTGGACCTACCACATTAAACCTTATCAGGGGGAGGGGATTTTTTAATAACTGGATATGTTCCTTGTTTTTTTTCACATTGTTTTTAAGAGCAGACGTTTGTTTTTATTATGCAAATATTTGTAAAGGTTTCTTCCTCTTTTTGTACATGACATCACTATTGTACACACTGTATATAGTCATAGCATCTGCGACAACAATCACTAAAAAAAGGTTTAGAGATCTAAGAGAAGGCATGGCTCCTGTATGCAGATAAATGGACGTCCTCTGGTTTTTAATGTCTTCCTCCAGCGGGAAGGAGCACTTGGCTTGATAGGGGACCTTATAGTGGTTGTCTGGCATGTTTATAACCACATCAACTTCCATATGTCTTACATTGAGCTGTGGACACAATAAAGTCATGCCATTCTTCACATCGCTGCCTGTTTGTGTTGTTTGCTATCCTTGAGTCATCCACTGGAGGGCGCTGAGACCACTGTTTAATACCACTGTTTATTATAAGGCTGCATGATGATTTTAATGGTAAGTTGTCTTTTGAAAATTATCATTGTAATTAGTTAATTATTAATTTGGTTTTGATTTTTAATTTTTATTTATAATATTTTGTTATTTCGTTTTTATTATTATTGGGAACCGGGGTTTTCCCTGCCTGTGTAAGTCATTGGTCCAAACAGAGATGATGATGTGAGGTGGGGAGGGGGCCATCAAAGTAAGGGAATGGGTGGAGTTGTGTGGAAGCCCACCACCGAACCTCTCACCACTTATATATATATATATATTCCCTAAGACCCCCTGATTCCCTCCATTCAGAGTAGTGTCCATCAGTCAGCGCGATGCCAGGCAAACCTGCGCCCATCAAGAAGTCTCCTGCCAAGAAGGCTGCCGTGAAGGCACCTGAGCCGGCCCCGGAGCCTGAACCCGCCCCGGTAGAAGCTCCACCTGTGGAACCGGCTGCTGCTCCACCGGAGGCCGCTGCTCCCGCTGAGGCTCCGGCCGAGGCAGCTCCTTCTACGGAGGCAGACGCAGCATCGCCCGCCGCCCCAGCTGAAGACGCCCCCGCCGCGGAGGAAAGCGCTCCAGGTGCCGTACTATGGATGAAAAGTCACCTTAGTTAACTAACCAGAAAACGTAAACAAACAAGGAGCTTTAAAGCAAAGTCAGAACATTTATATAACTTTATAAGAGCAGTCAACTCCGGCAGTAAACGTTACTTCCCTGGAGGTCATGGTGTGTTGTGGTGCTGTGGCTATGCAGTTTGGTATACACACCAGTGCTTGTATGATTTTTTCCAAATAACACAAACTCTGCTCTGTACAATGTGACTCATTTCAACACCACAAACCACATCCTCCCAAAGGATCTGAAAGCACACTGTTGCACACTGTGACCTATTTGGAGGAAGGATTGGTTGCAGGACATTATCAGTTAAATCTCATGGTACCTGCTAAACTGAGTGAATATGTGCATCCTCATCTTTACTCTCTTCTTTAATTGCATGAACAGTGTCTCGATCTTGTGCACACAATGACTCCTTTAATGTAATGCTTTTTTTAAATTAAAATGTTAAATATATATTAGAAGACAGTGTATAGATGTTAAACAAAAAATGTATTCATTATGTTTTTGTGTGTCATTTGCTGTGTACAAATAGCCATGCTGCATGGGCAGTAACCAACACTCAGTTTCACAGGAAACTGAGAAAATAGGTGGGTGCAGCTGATCATGGTTCTCACACGCAACAACACATCTCGAGTCCTCAGGCCTGTCGTCAGTCACTGCACTTAGAGCAAATGAGACAGCAGCCACAAGTGTTGAAACAGGAGCTGCTGCAGCAGCTGTAACGTCATCCTCTCAAGATCAACTCCTCCTCACAATGTGGAGATTCTCAATGTTACGACATGACCTTAAAACAGTGGACACATTTATATTCTCAGATGTCTTACATCCTTAGGTGTAGTACAGTGAAGTCTGATACCGACACAAAGCTGCATCTCATGCACCATGATGCTGTTTCAGGGCCTGGGCTCAGCGGATTGGACTGACAAAAACTTTCCCACTCATAAATAGCAACTCACCCACTTTCCAGAGAAGTATTAGAAATATGACAACAAGGCATTTAGATAATGTTTATGTGTTAAAGGTTATTACGTATTATTAGAAGTAGTCTGGTCTAAATCGATGAACTATGACACTCAATCATTGAAATAGGAACTAAAATGTCAGCCTGAGTATACTGAACTCAAAGCGCTGTCGATCCTTATTTACTGGAATATAGTTGAACTTTTCATTGGAGCAAAAAAGTTTTGCTCACCTCTATAAATAAAAGGGAACTGTATTTACAGTAGCTTTGGCATTTGCCTTTTTGGGATGTTTTATGTGTCTAATATTTTAATATGTATTAGCAATACTCTTATTTATCAATGAATTTTGACTATAATTTGTTCATAGTCAATCATTGATTGTTTAACAGCATCCTGCAGTTTCTGAAAAAGCCAAAGGACAAGTAGAACAATGTACAGGCAGTGTCTATAATGGTTAAATTGCTGGACCCATCAGTGTTATTGACACAAGTTACTGTTAACACCAGGGATGAACCGCTCTCATCCAAATTTCACTCCAAATCCTTTGCTGGTAAAGTACAGAAATGGTGCCTGCAGCAGATGGATGGCTCAGTGTTCCCCCCCGCTAACCTTGACATGTAACCCGCTAACTTCATCACACAGCCACAGAGGAAGGAGCTGATCTGACAGCTCCCGCTGAGGGTAAACACACACCACAGGCGGCCCACACACAAGCTGTAATGCACGGTGTGTTTGTGTTTGGTTGTTTTCCTACTGTGCACTACTGTGTACATGCTGCAGAGCTGTGTTTCTATTTATCAAACCCATGGTGTGGACATGCAGTGATCCTCTGCTGGGTGTAGATGCAGTGTCTCGACAATGTTTTTAGGAATCAGTTATTGGCTCATAAATCCACCTGTTCTGTTAAAACAGAAGTGTTTGTCCACACTGCTCTGTCCTGCCGCTTCCTTCACCTGAATATAGGCTGATCAGATTAGCTTCATACAGATGAATGTCCTGCATGAGTCATGTAAGCTGTTAACATGCTTCCCTAATGGCTTTTTAACGCTAGTTGCTGCTCCTGCTGCTGAAGACGGGGCCTCTGCTCCCGCCGCAGATGCTTCTGCTGCAGATGCTCCGGCTGCAGATTCTCCCGCTGCAGATGCTTCTGCTGCAGATTCTCCCGCTGCAGATGCTTCTGCTGCAGATTCTCCCACAGATGGTAAAAACATAAAACCACCACACAGACAACAAAACCACTACCCAGCCATTAAATATACGCTAAAAACACTGATAACTACATTTCATGCCTTTCCCCAGCTCTGAGGGCCACTGGATTCTTGACAAGCATTGAGCTTCCTGGTATCTTTTCCAGTGATTGGCACGCTGTAGCACATCCACATTGGAAATTTCAGAACGTTACAGCTTGAAGTCTCACGATGGAGAAGATGCTCTGTATACTTATTGGGTTCTCCTTGCTGGTGATTGTTTGTAAAAGAGCATTAACCTCCTGCTTCTTTAATGCTAGCTGCTCCAGTGGAAGCTGCCGTTGTTGAGGAGCCACCCAAGGCCCCCACGCCGCCACCTCCTGCAGGTAATGACAGCATTTTATCCTCTGCTGTTGGCTTGGTCCCGTGTTGAACTCCCAGTCAAGGTCAACAAGAGATGTTGTTACAGGATAAAATTAGAAATCAGTTCCAGTATCAGAAATGGCATCCTGTAATGTTTGGAAACCACTATTTCCAGTCGATAGAACCAATTCAAACTAATAAGAGTTTTTAAAGGATGTGATGTAACTAACACCCTGGATGACAGAATGATGAACAGCTTTACAGACAGATTGAACTATATGATCAGGTTTCAGGTGCATTTTTTATTATCAGTTAATCTACTGATTATTTTAACAGATTTGTTAACAATATGTTTGAAAAAAACGTAAATTATCCAGTTTTATTATTAAAACTGGATTACTAATTATTTTTTTCAAGAAACTGGAAGGAGCCAATGTTTGACATTTTTGCTTGAAATGGACTGAAAGTCTTGCAGTGTTAGACAAACTCATTCGACATTGGACCATACGATAGACAAGGGGTTGTGTAAAATTTGAGAAATATCCATATTATTATATATTACAGGGACTTTTTAAATGATTGATAAGTAGAACTATGTGTGTAATTATTCTCTCAGGGTCATTTCAGCTCATCTCTCTGATCTCTACTTCCACCATGAATCAGTTTGCTCTGTGTGATCCTCCTTTAGTCCCCACCAGCGCTCCTCTGGACGTGTCTGTGGAGGATGTGAACGACTCCAGCCTCTCTATCCAATGGAGGACGCCGGAGACTATTGGAGACTCCGGCCTGGACGGATACACCATCGAGTACTGCAAGGATGGAAGTGAGTCGTGTGTGAGAGGCTGTGGGGCCGCACCTGTCCCCAGAGTGTCAGAGGGCAGATAGCCAGGTCCGGGCCGTATACGGCCGGCAGCATTTCACCGGCTGTCACTGGATCTCCTGACACCACTTTTAGAAGTGCACGTTTGCTCAGATGACGGCATGTCCTCTTAGATTTCATCCTGGGGGCCAAAGGGTACTTCTTAAGGGCAGGTTGTTTGTAAACCTGTGTCGACAGGCGATAAACCATTTAACATGCCCCATCAAGGGATGCTTTATGCTTTACATGATATGTGTATATCTTTATAACCAAAGCGAAAAACTGTATTAAACTCTACATACTAAAACCAACCTTGGGTTCTCCTGCAGCAACAGCCTGGGTTGTAGTTAACGAGGAACTGACCCCAACAAACTGCTTCTGCATCAAGAATCTGACGGCCGGTGACGTGCTGCTTGTTCGCGTGGTGGCTGTAAACGCTGGCGGTCGCAGTGAACCCGGTGTCCTGGCTGCGCCCGTGCCAATCCGTGAGGTTGTTGGTGAGTAGCACTTGGTACACTGACAATTTCTATTGACCGCGTAAGCCATGGGTGATCTGTTTAAAGACTTTAAAGTGAGAAAAATATCCCTCAAAATGTAATTGTATTTCAAAATCCTGTTTCCCAACAGCCCAAAATAGAGGATTTCTCGGATGTAAAAATAATTTGAAAGGTTGTCTGGCTCAAACTTCTCCATCAGGAGCTCTGCGATGGTTGTAACTCATGACCTTTCCTTAAAATACTCGTGTTGCAACCAGGGAGGCAGAGGTGGTAATAACGGCTGAGGCCCCTGATGGACTCCACAGATGTAGGCACATAAATCCCACTGGTGTTGACAAGCACTGTCATTAACTATTAATCATCCTTTCACTTGTTTGTACACAGATCTTCAGCATCTACTGGAGGTGTGGCTCCACTAATGAGGAGGTCAATCTCCCACACTCACTCGTCTCACTTAACAAGAGATAACAAGACTAGGAAATAATAATAAAGTTAATTAAGCATGTATCAAAATAAACATTTTAAATGTTCTTAACGAAACTCTTACATAAATTTAGGCAGACATTTTGACCTTCCCTCAATGTAAGCTATTGTATTCCATGATTTAACTTCAGCAGGAGTAGAAAATTGGCTTTGATGCTAATTTCCTCTCATCTTTCTACCCCTGTCTATAAAAATACCCAAAGAAAATACACACGCACATCAACAGTTTACTGCGGTTACAGTGTGGACATGCAGTTTTGAGTTTCCATCAGCTCTCACTCACTGGGTCACTTTGACGTAGCGCAGACCTGAGCTTGCATACCCCCCCCAGCAGAGCTTACTGCGTGTGAGCATATTTCCTGGTCCTGTGTCAAATTGCTGTGAACAAACAGGAAACCCAACAGGAGAAAAGCGGTCATGAAATCAGAACCGCTGGTCATCTGAGGTGATTGAAACATGAGCCTAATTGGTGCATTCCGGGCGGCTTGTTGGGGGGATTCGGCTGCGTGTCAGTCACACGCTGTCCCGACCAGACACCCATCTGCACTCCCCATAAAGACGCTGTCCAGCGAATGCAGAAAGCCCCCAACAAAGACACTTTATCCAGAGACAAACAGATTATAGTCTGCTTGCGGGAGGACTTCCTGGCCACTGGATGTTGTAATGCCTGCCACGCTTGGCATTGCTGGGAAGTGTACTGATTACTGGGGATTAGTGTTTGAGCCAAATCTGGAGGCGGACCTGATCTTCATGGGAAATGAGTTGGATCCCAGTGTGCGCAGTGGTGTTACGGCAACAAATGTCAGGACAGGGAGGATGAGGCATTCTGGGAAAGAAACCAAAGGAGACGAAGAGCAACAGAGGGAGAAAGTGTGACGTTGTGAGAGCTAGAAAAAGATGGACAAGAGGTGAAGGGAGGGGGAGACAAGAAGAAGGAGAAGGAGAAAGAGACACAGGGTGAGAGGGGTGATGGAGGGCAGCAGCCTGCTGGTTTTAGGTGTCCTCTAAGCCCAGTGAGCTTTTCAGACATTTGCTGCTTATGCACAAACATGCAAGGGATGCTCTTACAGATACTTAGCACCTGGTCCGAATGAAGCCATCCGGCATAGTGACTGGAAAATGTCTTACAAAGTCCCTTCCACCATGGATCCACATGATTTTAACCACACGTATACAGTAAAGTTTTTAGACTGTACTTCACTGTTGGACCACTCCAGTCAGTTGACCTGGATGAAATCCTCCTGCTGCTTCTCTTGTGCATTGACATGAGGGAACACGTGTCAAGGTTCCGGTCACTCAAGCTATTTTAAGTTGCTGCTGGAAAAGAGGTCTTCCTCTTTTGCTTTTCTCTGCCTGGATACGATTCTACTTTTCCTCACACACGCAGACACAGACATTTTATCCGGCCCGCTTTCCTACGTGCTTTGTTATTTATAACTTAAGACAATCAGCAATATAAATCTGCAATGAATTTGACAACCACATGGTGGACTGCTTAGTTTGATGCTGTTTTGTGAGTGAATGTAAGATTTTGCATCGTAATCTTACTTTATCTCTGAGAGGTCAAGTATAGTATAACAAGATGAATAATCATTAAATTTTTTTGTTTGTCTTTGTCTAACTATCATATCAGATAAACAGTGTCAATACCAGGGCTGATTTTTGAGTATTAGTAAATATATGAAGTAAAACAATTATTTATATAATAGAGTAAAGTAGCACATTTTTTAGAAGCTGAAAACAGAGAATGTTTACAATTGATATCAATGCCAATTTCTGTTGACCAACCAATTGATCAACTTATAGTTTTCACTCCAAGTCATATAAGAGCCTCATGTTTTCGTATTACGTATCACGGTTTTGTGTTAATCGTAAAACTTCAACATTTATTTCATTTGGTACATTTGCGTGATCACACTACTCAATCAAATAAAATAATATGTTAATTTGTGCCCTCAACCATGATGCTTTGCTGGGCTGGTTTATTTTCTGGTCTTGTTGACCTGCCATTTTAAACATACCCCACTAGAAGGTGTACTTGACATATAAACCTGCACTCGGTTGTCCAGGTTATTTCCTGTGTGCAAAATTTACCAACGACTGCTGCAGATCAGTTAATCAGAGTCAGAAACTAATGGTGAAAGAGGCAGAGGACAAACGTGTCTGACCTGATTGTTTGTTTTTCAGAACGTCCCAAGATCCGCATGCCCCGCATGCTCAGAACTCGTGTCATCAGGCACGTTGGAGAGCAGGTCAACCTGGTCATCCCCTTTCTTGTGAGCAGCACAAACACACATTTCATACTTTATGGTGATTACG
The DNA here is from genome assembly GCF_963576545.1 of Limanda limanda. Classification (NCBI taxonomy): domain Eukaryota; kingdom Metazoa; phylum Chordata; class Actinopteri; order Pleuronectiformes; family Pleuronectidae; genus Limanda; species Limanda limanda. Next base: position 13,250,662 of record NC_083642.1, read on the forward strand.
TCTGACCTCGCTTCACCTTGTGTCTCGTCCTTTCTCCTCAGGGGAAGCCCAAACCTGTGGTGTCCTGGCTGAAGGACGGTCAGCCTGTGGATACAAAGAGGTTCAACATCAGGAACAGCGACAACGACAGCATCATGTTCATCCGCACAGCTGAGCGGGAGGACTCCGGCGTTTATGAGTTGACTGTTAAAGTGGACAGCCTTGAAGACAAAGCCGCCCTCACCCTTCAGATTGTGGGTGAGTCGCACATGGCGTGCATACGTTTGCACACAACATAAACCAGCAAACATATGCAGACATGGAAGCAGGTGTGACATGACATCCGGCTCATTCCAGACCTCCGACTGAGAAGCTGACTTGTTGATTTGTTTTACTTCACTCCTCCAACAATGATGCCCTTCGACCTGGCGTTTGAGCCCGCTGTCAGCTGCCGCCGTCAGAGGCGCGGCCGCACAAATTCATGAGTCATTTTGATGTAACGTGGTTGGGATTAGACACCGTTCTTGCTGTGATAAATTGAATGATATAGCTGACAGTTATGTGTCTCCTCAGAGCTGCCCGGTTCTCCTGTCACTGCGAAGCTGGTGGACAGCTGGGGCTTCAATGCTGCTCTCGAATGGACCGCTCCCAAGGATAACGGCAACACAGACATCACTGGTTACACCATTCAGAAGGCGGACAGGAAGACTGGGGTACGGCAGATGTCCGCATGCAAATACAAAAACACATTCTTACACCGAAACAGATTTGTCCTTGACGCAAACTGCACTTCAGAGAAGTTTGTCTCTTCCTGGATAGAGGTCGATCACAGTGGATGTAAAAATGAAAGCTAAAGATATCCCGTTAATTAATGCTTGATTGATTTAACTGATCCGATGAGGTTTCATCAGTGTAGCTGTACTGAAGTCTGCTGTATCTGCGCCTGCAGGAATGGTTCACGGTGCTGGAGCACTACCACAGGCTAAGTGCCACCGTCTCAGACCTCATCATGGGCAACTCGTACGCTTTCCGGGTGTTCGCTGAGAACCAGGTGGGCATCAGTGAGAAGGGCACTGTCACCAAACAGGTCGCCACCATCCTGAAGACAGGTGAGCTTCTTGATGAAAGCAGCACTTGAATTACTGCACGGCCAGTTTGTTTGTACGAGCGAGAGTTTCAGTGCTGCGGTTCAAGTGTCGACTTACGCTCTAATGCTTTGCCGTGTGTGTGTGTGTATGTTTGTGTGGGTGTTTAAAGAGAAGACTTATGGAGTGAAAATGGCCTTGGCACTCACAAGTGGATAGTACTCTTGGCTCGTGCCCAGCTACAACTGAAATAAATTTGAAGAGGCTCTGACAACATGAGGACAGCTGTCAGATCACATGTTGCACTTGTGGGTATGTGTGCGTGTGTTAATGTGTGTGTTTGTATTTAGTGATGCCTGTTTATTGTTGAGTCCTCTCATTTTAATTGATAACCTGGATTTTTTTTATAGTCAGTAGTTGGTGTCTTTTGGTCGATTGTGTCTGGCCTCCTCGTATAATGTCCGTAGAAATCCAGGAGAAGTCGATGTGAGAACACAGCAGGGGGGATCTAATACGCGACATAACCGGAGGTTATGTCTGAAAACGGCTTTACAGGCGACACCTCGAGATCTCAGTAAGATCTTTGCTTAATGTGTTCACAGGTATCGTCTACAAGCCTCCCCAGTACGTGGACCACGACTTCACCGAGGCGCCAAAGTTCACCACCGCCCTCAACGACCGTGCTGCCACTGTGGGATACACCACCAAGCTGCTGTGTTCTGTCCGTGGAAGTCCCAAGGTCAGACATTCCCTCAAACTCTTACTGCCTTTGTGCTGGTGAGGGGACAACAAATTGCTGTCTTCTCCATTATGAAAATAACAAAAGTTGCACCAGTTCCAATCACCTATAGTTCATTTTGCATCGCAGCGTTTCCAGGATCACTGTACTGTTACTGTAAAAACGTCTACAGCTGCTTCATCCCATTATCACTATTGGGCAGTCTCTGGGCCTAAATGGCGTTGTCATTGCAGGATGGCAGCGTTTTTATCTTGGATATTATTAGCTTCATGTCTGGATAGTGGGTGGAATTAGAGACGTGTCGTCCATCTTCATATACGGTCTGTGGTTGTTCACTGATAGCTAATCCAACCTCCTGACTGATTAATAAAGCATCGCAGTTCATAGTTCATAGTTCATGCAGAACACGGAGTCATGTGCTCAGCTGACATAAGCTGTCAGCTACTGAAAGGTTTATGGGTGCTCGTCGGTCACATTTACCAATCACAGCCCATTCTCTCACCAAAGCGGTCTCTTTAAATACGACCTCCTCCTTACTGATCCCTCCTCGGCTACACTGCCACTCAGGCTCTGCTGCAGGCAACTTGCCTCCACCTCCCCAGCCTCCACCTTTTAGTGCTGAGTGCAAACATGATTGCAGTAAATGGCATTCATCTTGAACAAATGTATCTGGCCTGCTACGCCCACCTTGGGATTTTGCACGTGTTGCCTGTTTTATCTAAGCACGCTGCTTGGCTCAACCAGGGAACATCCAAAGAATGGAGCCATCCGCGCCAAGCATAACTGTATTCCCATTGTGCAATAAATGGATAAAATTATGACAAAGTGTTCCTGACTGAACTATTCTCACAGTAAATGAGGCCTGAGGACACATCTGTTGATTATATAGAAAAGATTAATCCCTGTTTTCCTGATTAGACGTCTGTTATTTTGTTAAGCCATTTGTTCCTAATGGAGTTCCTCTGTAAATCGTTTGAGTGGTGATATACTGCTTCCAATGAGGTATTAATGATCCCCTGTAGACATGGGGCAAGGCTTTCACTGGTATGTCAATGTGAAATTTCAGTGCGCCTCTCACTGTTCTTGGCGGCCACCGCTCTGGTTAAACATATCTTTACAGTTGTCTGGCTGACGCAGACGGCTTAGGTGGCCCGCTGAGGTAGAAATACATTTGATTATCTGCCCCTGCTGTCCTTGGCTTGTCACCAAGGGCAGCGGCGGCCGGAGATGTAGCTGAGACAAATCAAACAGAAACTGAAGAAGGCAGTGAGCTACATGCCAGAGGACTAAGAAAAGACGGACTGATGGGTAATAGATAGGGTTGGGCTCATGGATAATTGTTTCATTGACAGCTGGTCCAGAAGAGATAGCATGATTTATTTGACAGAGTAACAGATCCATAAAAACACATCCATCAGAATCAGATTAATTGCCAAGTAGGTTTTTCAACATATAAGGAATTTGCGTTGGTGTTTTGTGCAACATATTATATATTAGGGGGCAAACTAGGTTGCGCCAAGCAACAGTCCCTTTATGAAAACATTTAAATTCACTAGAGGTGGATTTTTATCTGGATCTGCACCAAATATATCAGAGGTCAGTCACCTAATTATTCTCTGAGAAATAAACAAAAATGTTTTTAATGTCACGATGCTAAAGAGAGTGAAAAAAGAATACTGGGTCCGCCGTCAGATCCGAAGCTGCACCAAAAGTGAATGTCATGGAAATCATTTTAACAGTTTTTGTGTAATTCTTCTAAAAACACACAAGCAAACACAGAATAAACATTTGTGGAGGTAAAGTATTGATGTAAAAAATTATACAATAAATAAATTAAAACATTTTATTAAATCAGAATTGGAATATTATTTAATTTTGAAAAAAAATTAATGGTTAAAAATAAATGTAATAATATATATTTTTTAAATATGTACAATTAGAAAATATGTCACGGATTGTGCTGAAGGTATGCAAGTGGTCAATTGTGTTAATTAACACATAATGTCATGTCTGTAGGCGACAATGGAAAGAGTAATTTACCACATGCTCTGAATGTAGGACACTGTTCATATATAACTGCTGTCACAGATTAATCCTCATCTGTGCACCATTATGAGCCACATAATTACATTTTAGTTAAAAAGCTAATTAACTGATTGACTGAATTACATAAAATATTCTCACTACCTCTGTCTTGGCCACGCGATCCTGCATGTGCTCTTACTTTTGCATTTTAATCTCTCTCTCTCTCTCTCTCTCTCTCTTTGCATCTCAAAGAAAATTTGAATATTTCACTCTATGTGCTGTAGGTGTGTTACAGCGTGTTCATGAGGCGCCTTCCCCTCTGCGGCTCTGACACCAGAGCCTATTGAGAACTGCTGAGGAGCTCCAGCAGAAATGTGGCATGTAGCGTGATAAGTCGTCCCGCTGCCTCTGATAAAGAGCTGTCACGTCCAGAGGCAGAGAGCAGGTTGAGAAAGATAAGGAGCAAAGACAAAGGACAGAGACACTGATAAGAGCTGTAGCTCGCTCTCCTCTTGTGGATGAGTGAAATGTTATTTTTGCCGCCCGCTCACACTGCAGCTCTGTTATCAGTGTGGCTGACTGTCCCCACACAGATGTCCAAACACAGACACGATGCGACAGAGGAAGATACAATAAGAAGAAGAGGAAGAGACAAGTGGCGGGTTATACGTTGTCTCTGTTTAGCTTCTTATCTAAATGTCAATTAAACCAAACACTCCACTAATCAAGTAGGCTCAGAAATAGCACGTCCATTGCCAGGAGATGATGGATATTAAATGTAAAAGGCAGTAAGCAATTTAAATGGGACATAATATGCTAATTTCCACGGCTCCATTTTTTTGGGGAATATTCTTAGTAGTGGATTTGTGTGATTAATTGTTGTTTGTGTATTATTTAGCAGCATTAAACAAAGGGTTGCCCCGAAACTTGTTGGACAGATGTGGTATGGGTCACGGAAACACCAAATTACTTTTTGTCCTGATCCAGATAAGGCGGCAGATCCAGTTGTTTTTCTTCTTTTTTTTCTTTAATATTGTGAGACTTTTGGTATTTTCACCAAATCAGGGAATAATTCATGGATCTAGAGGGAAAATGTATATGAGTGAGTGAGGTTGTAAGGGGACTGTTGGGCCTTGTTGGAGGTATGTGCTCTTCTGAGTGCTATTCTAGTTTGTATGCTGGAGTACCTTTAATACTAAAGTCCTTTTTTGGGAAAACGAGCTGTGCTTGGCGAATAAAAGCGTAAAAAAGAATCTTTGATGAGCTGCCATCAGCTCGAAGAACTTAACAGCACTAGAAGAAAAGTAAGGAGATCACCAAAGTCAGAATTGGGTATGAATGTCTCTACAATTTCAGAACAGTTGTTGAACCACACTGTTTAACTAGAAATTCATTTTCACACATCAAAATCATCCTCTATCCCTCTTACGGACTTCTTTGAATCATCAAACATGCTTTTTCCTGTTTCTATCTCATCCATCTCAGGCAAATGTTCCTCATACAAAACATCTCACAGCTACAAGTCTAGCAAGATAGCCACAGGAGCAACATTAACATGTGTTGGAGGTATCGGTTTGCAAAAAACATCATCAACATCGTCATCATCATCATCATCAGCAGCAGCATCTCATTCGCTGCCAAGGCTCGATATAGAGATCCTGGTTGACAGCCTAGTATGAAATCATGTCCCTCATTCTAGTCCTCCTCTGTCAGCATGGTGATGAAGACTGAGAGGACGCAACGGACGTCTTTAATCCTCACTCACCAACCCAGCTTGGTTTAACTTGAGCTTCTCTGCCCAGTTTAATTTCACTTCCAAATTAAGTGTTGGTACTTGCATAAAAATCTCAAACTGCCAAAGAATATCACAGATCAGTCCCTGCATACGTCACTATCAATAAAACTGTGGAGCTCAATAATAACAGCTGTGTCCTCACGACAAAATGACCTACCTCCTCTAAATATTTGGACTTATTTACATTCTAAATTAATACATCAGTTCTTTAAATAGAAGAAACCTATATTCTGAAAACTGGTCGCAAGCAGAACTAAATATCTGTCTCATGCTGGTGAGGAAGGGTTGAAGACGTAATTCAATCAGCCAAATCAACCTTCATGAAGCTGGAACATGACGGAATTCGTGCAGGGAGAGTGTCACTGAAACCCAGAGAAGAACATATCTCGGGTCAGGAAAAGGGTTTGAGTTACTCCGTCTACCCAACAGCCGTCCTCAGCACCATATTTACATTACTCACTGGAGGACTAGTTGACAGCAAACTGAATATCCAGCCTACTCAGTGTGTTTTTTTGTAAGTGTCTCTGAAAAAGAAAAAGAATGATGTTGTGCTGGAGTCAAGTAAAGACAAGAATTGATTTTGAAGTCTCATGTAACACAGCAAAGACTGAACATTAGATATAATAATGTCTCTCAATAGAGCGCATACCTCCTCTAGTCCCCTTTTGAAATCCTGTTTAGATTCACTACATTTGGATTTTTATTTCTTGCATCTTGAGCAAACTCCAAAATTGATGTTCCTCCTTGGGTCATGTCGCACCCGTTACAAAATTTCCTGGAAATCAGTGGTAGTTTTTGTATAATGTTTTGAAATTCAAGGACCCAAGTGGGGGACCAACATTGCCATCCATGGAGCAAAAACAGCAACACAGCTAAAAATAATCTGACACTAGTTTCAAAACATTATGACGCACCATAACAAAATAAGGAAATGTGTCAATGAGGCACAGACTTGTTTCTCAGTGACTTTGTATCCTCTCCTCTTCCTCCTCTCAGCCACAGATCGAGTGGCTGAAAAATCAGATGATCATCGGCGACGACCCCAAGTATCGTAAGATCTCCAACCAGGGCATTTGCTCACTGGAGATCCGTAAGCCGGGCAGCTTCGACGGCGGCACGTACACCTGCAGAGCCAAGAACGCCCAGGGAGAGGCCACAGTGTCCTGCAAGCTGGAGGTCAAACGTACGTACGACATTCTCCAGACAAAGATACTAGTTAAGATACTAGTTAATCGCTACATGAGTCGATGATGGCACAAAAACAACCTGCATCAGTTGCAGCAGGTTAATTTATAGAACTACAGGATGCATTGCAATAGTGGGGGTCGGGGGAAGGGACAGTAGTGATTAATTATATGACACCAGAATGGTACATGAGTGATCGACTGAAAGTGAACTTTGGTGTTTATTTTAAGAGACACCTAAGAGATTATCTGCTGGCGTCTTAAGGAGGAAACATATTTTAGAAGAATTTGTTCAAACAAGGTCTTTGCATGGGGAAACATATGGATATTAAAGGATGGATCATATCATCAGATTTACCCGATTTTGTACTAGTTGACTCTCATGAAACTGTGTTATTATCTTTAATATATCAGTATTTTAATCAATTTTAAACATGACCTGTTTTTGTCTTTCAACAGAGGTTATTATCGGGGAGGCTGAAAAGCGAAAATAAACGAAACGTCTGAATCTCCAGAGGTAAGAATCAATTAAAAAGAAATACATATATCTTATCGTTGATCTTCATTTGTACCATATATATCTTAATTTCCTCAAAAATACCCTTCAATCACACGTTTCTGCCGTCATTATGACAACACAGCTCATTACTGATTCCTCTCCTAAACACTGTGTGTACGATGATGTTCCTACGCCTCCTGACCTACCATGAATAGTTTTAAAACTTATAGCATCCATTTAAAACCAATAGTATATCTGTCTTTCACATATTGTTGGTCACAGGCCCTGCTTTCTGATGTGGTAACATGACAAAGATGAATATAGTCAATAGAAATACCATATTTCATGTGTATACAGATTTCGTGTTTCTATATTTACCCTTGCCATTTGGCAGCCACATTCATGTTGTGGTACCGGCACTTTCATTTCAGCTTTTTAAATGCTCGAGAGGTGTAGAGTTTCAAGGAGGGTCAGAAGACTGTCTGTGTCATTACCACTGCTGACAAGAGACGCATGAGGAGAAAGGGGGTGAGAGAGGGTGAAAAACACAAGAACAAGGGGAGGAGAAGAAGAGCAAGATATTTGAGCAGGGGAGAATGAGGTGACAGATGATGAAAAATGTCAGTAAAGAGATGCACAGGATAGTTGAGGGTTGTAAAAGAGCAAATGATTATGCTTTTCTTTCATCGTTAGGGACACGACACCGGTTCTTTTTGTGGCAAAGTGAAACACAAATTTCTCTCCCTGCCGGCAAACGAAGGCATGTGAGCAAAGGGACCAATTACATTCATTATATTAAGAAGGCAGCACCTCGCTCCTGAATTCTCTCTCCTTTTCTGTCATCTTTGTCAAGAGCCTGTCTGGACCCAGACCGCATTAGACTGCACATACAGGAGGTTAAGAAAGGAAATGATGAATAAACCACAATGTGGGGAATGATCTGTCTTTTCATTCTGTCACTTTTGAACATGACCGGTTAGTTTTTTTTTCATTTTTATTGTTTTTACTTATTTTTTCTTGAATCATAAACTTCAGAAATGAGGAATGACAGAATTAGATTTGGCCTTTTCTGTTGATAAGGCTATCAAATCCTCACTAAGCCAGAAAAAAAACTGTTTATCAGTCACACAAAATTGTCCAAGATTAATGATCCTGTCTGTGGGTTTCTGCCTTTATTTCTAAAAACGTGATGTAAAAAATGACCCGCATAATAATGACTTTGTTAAGGACTATTTTCAGCAATAATGTTTTTAACAGGTTTTAAACAATAATGGTTGTTTATGATCCAGAGGAATTGGCTGTATCAGACTTTGGCAACACAGGCCATATGTTTCATGGTCAACACTAGTTTCTAAATACACACCTACTGATACTAAGCCGTTCTCATGGAAACACATATATGCACTTTATGAAAGTCTGTGTGAATGGCAAAAGACCAGAAAAAGTGCTATAAATATACGGATCATTTGCCATATATCTGGGTATCTAGTTGATTTATGGGATGTATGTGTTGCTCTCCAACACACATGACCGCTGCCAGAGAGAAAACACTCAAATAAGAGGAAGCGCTGTGTCATTTTGGTCCTCAACCTTGAACACAGGGCCTCAGTTCCATGTATTATTTAAATGAAGTTGCTGCGCTACATGCACACTACAAAGTTGACCTCTGGTACGGTCAGGGACACGTGTGTTCACACTGTTCTGCAAATGGGGTCACATGCCTTCCTGACCACAACCCCCCTCCCCCCCTCTAGTGTGGCTCGAGTGATCTTGACGCATCCTCGATGTGATTGGATGCATTCGCACCTGTATTTTCAGCTGTCCACTTGCGGTCAGATTACCAAAGGATCGGCTTCACCGCAAGTGCAAACGGGCCCTATAGAAGAGGGGTCGTGCCTGTGAGTCTTTACAGAGTGTCAGGATGCAGTCCCCGAACGCACAGCCACACATGGGGGGAGCCCTCAAGGGGAAAACGAGGGATTATACACAGGGAGCTCGTGGAGCGCCTTTAGGTGAAGCGGGGGCAGCGCAGCACTCCACGGCTTCTAAAAATGACTCCAGATGATCTGACACACAGCCAAACTCTTCACATTACCATGAGTCAACAGGCCGAGTGTATTGCTGTGAGAAGAAGGGATAACGAGCTAGGAGTGAAAATACCAAACCTATTAATCCTCTATGGAAAATATGCAGCGAATCTGTCAGACACACACACTTCATGCAAATCAACAGCTTCACTCACACACACACACACTCATGCACGCAGTTTCTTCCAGAACATTCCTGTTGTTAACACCTCGTGACCCCATTTAACCCTCTTTTTGCTTAAATTATTTTTCCCCAGTGCCTTTAATGGACCAGCAGAAGTCCAGGTCTTATGTTGTGAGGTAAGTTCACAAGTGTGTGTTTGCGTGTGTGTGAACGTGTGTGTATAATAAATACCTCTCTGTACATCTCTCCTATCTTGTCCAGAGTGCTTGAGGAGATGAGAGAGAAAGTCATGTCTGGCTGTGCAGCAGTGTGTACATAATGAAGAAAGGGACAGAACAACATACCAATATCTCCATTTTGTTTCCACCATCACATCCCGACTCACCCTCTCCTCCCAGTACGCAGGGAGGAACCACACCACCCTACCCATCCCACTCTGCCAGTTGTGTGTTATTTTAGTTGGTGACATGTATGTAAGGCTATATTTAGCCTGTTTTTTTTTCAGCCTGTGTCCATTTGCTGTTTGTTATAGTATTTATATGTACTGCTCAATAAAACAGAGAACCCTTAGACATGCTACTGCACTGACTGTATGGATGTTTCAATAAAAATATGTATTTTATCATTATTATTTGGCCTTTTTTTTTGTTTCATTTAATCAGGCAGTATCTTTGAGATTTTCAATCTCTTTTTCAAGACAGACCTGAGAAGCGACAGATGTTCACAATGAATAAATATCAATAACACATCAAGGAATTAATTAAAACAATTACAAGTATCATGAAAACATCAGATACAGATTTAAAATCACCAACGTAGTTATAAGAGTGTAGTTGAAGGACTGATTGCAGCTAATTACAGATGCACTACATTTTAGGCTAGTTAATAAAAGTTCACTCCTCTCATTAATACAAACATTAAGTTTTGTACTAATGTTAATGTTTATTTGGTTTGTATCAAACAAATAAAGGTTGTTTTAGAATAATATTTTGTATTGCTTTGCTCAAATTTGAAGAAGACTGGAAGAACATATTCTGGATAATTAAATGACTATACTGTCAATATTTTTTATTTACGGCACATTCTAACAAAGCAGTAACAGAATTGTAGAAAGAGCTTCTAAAGCGCTCAGAGTATTTTAGTCCCCTCATGAAACCTCTTTTTAATTCAATGGATCCGGATCCACACCAAAATGTTTTATTTCCTGCCACATCCTTCCATTAAGTTGGCAATTTGTCCATATTTTACATAATCCTGTTACAGAACAGACAAGCAAACAAACGCAGATGAAAATATAACAACCTTGTGTGTGGTTCGGGTAGTCTCATATATTTATATATATACATTAGAAGGCACTTGATACTAGTGTGACAAGTTTGAAGTCAGTTGGACATGTATACTGAGAATTAACAATGTAGTTAAACCTCTTCAAAACATTTTATATATGTCTTAGTCTGGAGCCTTAGTGCACGCATCTTACACCCACTCACACTAATTCACACCTCGCCTGCTCAGCTCGGCTGCAACCTGTGCTGCTCTCTGCTCTTTATAATAACACCTTCCCCTCCAGTGAGCGTTTCCATCATGCCTCTTGTTCTTTATTTACTATTATGCTCTGCATCCCAAACTTTCCAAGAACGCCCTCCCACTTTCAGATCTAAAGTCAGGGGGTAGATGATGCTCCAAATGAAACTGCAGGACTATGAACGATGAAAGATCTGCAATACAGGTGGATTCAGGGGCGGCTCCTGGTACAGGCGACATAGGCGGTTGCCTAGGGTGAAAAATGCAGAGAGGGCGGCACAAGAGACTGAATTATCATGATGTGACACATGCAGTGTAAAACAATATATTAAAGTCACACCATCATCCTCTAACCCCGGGACGCACCGGAGGTAGAAGCGCCGCGAAAAGTGGTCCGCCTCATTTCCTCGCCCATGTTCGAACCGGCAGCGTAATGGCGGGAAGAACCGGGAAGCGCTGCGGCCACACACACACACACACACACACCCACAAGCACATAATCTCCTGTGGGGGGTGGGGGGCGGCTACAGGCTTGCGTAGGTCAGTCACCTGTGAAGACCAGCATCATTTACCCCTGAAGCAGCCAGAGAAAGCGCTCCCTGGGCCGCAGTGATGAGCCAGCCCCACGCCACTACGCTGCCATGGGTGGAACCAGGACACCAGTGGACACAGGAGCTCACAAAAATGAACCATAATCATTTCAAATTAAATATATATATAAAAAAAATTAAATAAAATTTTAAAAAAAACAAAAGCTGCGCGCACAACCTGTGCAGAAGCCCATTTCGCACATCCTGCGCAGAAGCCCATTGCCCAGGAATTGCGCGCGCAGGTTTTTAGGGCCCGAGCACAGACATCAAAGGTGTCTGGTGAGACCCTATTGAAATTGTAAGGATTATTATTATTATTATTATTATTAGGGCCCGAGCACAGACATCAAAGGTGTCTGGTGAGACCCTATTGAAATTGTAATGATTATTATTATTATTCAGGCAAATGAATTGGCTTTTTGAGGGCTTTAACATGCTCAACTTCTTACCAAAATTTGCAGAAAGTTAGAAAGTGGTGAAAATTTACGTATTCTGAAGGAATTTTCAATGGGCGTCGCAAAATGGCTCAACGGTGCCCCCCGAGACAGCCCGAGACCCCCGGAAGGTGTTCCCATTGACCTATCTTCACAAAAATCGATATACAGGTGTATCATGACCAGACAAACAGAAAGTCTCTTGGTGCAATTGGAAAAACACAACAGGAACCCTGCTATTTTGCATTTAGTGGCCATTTTGGCCATATTCCACATTTTTTCTTTGATACACTTGTACCAGGGTTTTCATCGGATCAACTTCAAATTGAGATGAGTGTCATCACAACAAGATGGAGATAAAAACTGACTGACAGATTTTTTTTTAATCACACGGTGTGACCGTGGCGTGGTGTCAAAGTTTGATTACACGCCATTAAAACACGATGTTCTGTAACGCGGACATATATGGACCATGAATCCTTTGATTTCAGTCTTCCTAGATCAAAGGAAACTTTATGTCTTGCAAAGGTTACGTCTCTCTCTCTCTCAGAACTGGTTATTTTTGTTTTTTCAGACAAAAAGCATGCAACGCTTCAAAATGGATGTGCTCGGGCCCACCCAGTGCTGCTTTGCAGCCCTAAAATTTTTATTATTATTATTATTATTATTATTATTCAGGCAAATGAATTGGCTTTTTGAGGGCTTTAACATGCTCAATTTCTTACCAAAATTTGCAGAAAGTTAGAAAGTGGTGAAAATTTACGTATTCTGAAGGAATTTTCAATGTCTAATTGGATCTGTACACCTTTACTTTGACAGTTGAGACTGATAGAAAATACGTTGAGAGGAGGGGTGACATGCAGCAAATGTCTGCAACTTGAGTCAAACTGGGGACATAGCTGTTTATATAACCCTTGATATAATAATTATTATTACTTTCATTATAACAACCAGTCTGCCAGAGGTCATATTTATTATTATTATTACTTTCATTATAACAACCAGTCTGCCAGAGGTCATATGTGATGGCAAACTGGTCTCCCTCTCTCTCTTAAGTTTTAATTCATAAGTGGTGTCCTTTCATGACCTTACAAAGCTACATGTTTTATTCTTCACCTTGCTCCAAATTTTAACTTTGCGATAATGGAATTGATAAGTTGAAAATGGAGCACATAATCAAAATGGCAGCGCAAAAACTAGAGCACAGGAGTAGAAAGCACACCATCCAATTCAACGGTTGTCCGAAACATGATGGCATACTCATTCCCTGGTTCTAATCTGGATCTCTTCTGGGTTTCGCCCCTCAGGCCACTAAGGGCCAGATCAGCAAAGTGTTCTCGTCCATGCTCGCCATCCACTCGGACAAACCAGGTAATCAAGAACTGTTTAACTCACATTTATGGCTCCACTGCTGGTTATTGTTTCTAATTAGTATTAATTCAGGCTGTACAAAATGGACAAAATTATTATAGCTAAGTATACATGTTAATTAGTGGATATCGATAATTATCACGATAAATGTAACATTTCTTTTATATTTTTACTCCAGTGAAGGTTTTGGCTTTAAACTCTTCTTCTGTATGAGCAGAGAATGACAAACTACCTACGGTGCTCAAACAATATTTATCGATATATATATAAGACTTGTGTCGAGTCCTAGTTTTAGTATAAATCTGCTTCAACACATTGTACTATAATCATTTTGTTATCACTGTTTATTACAAACAAACCGAAGTGTAGTTCTCTGCACACTCCGGTCCATCAGGTGGCGATACTGCACCTTTCAGCTAGTCTACCGATACAATTATAGGAGGGGAGGAGAAGAAGTCGCTGACCAATCATGTGCTTTCTTCACCCACGACTCAAACTTTAGAACCGCAGCTTTTAGCTTCTTAGAAGTTGATTCTCGCTTTTCCTTACAAACACACATCAACAAGTCGCTAATGGTGTTTATTGAATCTGTTTAAATCAACGAGCGCGAGTCACAGTTGTGTATTCTGCAGAAACCGGGAGGACATCGTTGAACAAGCTAGCTCCAGTCATTGTTTACTTTCATGGAGCCTAACCCGCTAAGGACGGAGAGTTTCTGCTTGGCTTAAATGTTTGTTAGACCCGACGATGGAGGTGGCTGTGAAAGGTAAGGACCCTCATACCAAAGACATGGACACACCCCTAGGTTTTGTTGTAAATTTCGCAGTTCTTCAAAGGCCACCTACAGAAATGTTCACCTGTACTGAGGAGAAACGAGGTCTTATGGTTTTGAGACACTGGCAAACTGCTCCTGGTGTCTTTTCTCGCACCGCCCACCCTCCTCTTCCTCCTCCTCTCCCCCACTTCTCTCCTCGTCCTCCACCAGTTATCTCCTCCTCCTCGCCACCACTTCTCTCCTCGTCCTTCACCAGTTATCTCCTCCTCCTCCTCCTCACCACTTCTCTCCTCGTCTTCCACCAGTTATCCCCTCTTCCTCCTCTCTTTACCACTGCTCTCCTCGTCCTCCTCTTCCTTCACAAATGTCCTTATTATTATTATTATTATTCAGGCAAATGAAATGGCTTTTTGAGGGCTTTAACATGCTCAACTTCTTACCAAAATTTGCAGAAAGTTAGAAAGTGGTGAAAATTTACATATTCTGAAGGAATTTTCAATGGGCGTCGCAAAATGGCTCAACGGTGCCCCCCGAGACCCCCCGAGACCCCCAGAAGGTGTTCCCATTGACCTATCTTCACAAAAATCGATATACAGGTGTATCATGACCAGACAAACAAAAAAGTCTCTTGGTGCAATTGGAAAAACACAACAGGAAGCCTGCTATTTTGCATTTAGTGGCCATTTTGGCCATATTCCACATTTTTTCTTTGATACACTTGTACCAGGGTTTTCATCGGATCAACTTCAAATTGAGATGAGTGTCATCACAACAAGATGGAGATAAAAACTGACTGACAGATTTTTTTTTAATCACACGGTGTGACCGTGGCGTGGTGTCAAAGTTTGATTACACGCCATTAAAACACGATGTTCTGTAACGCGGACATACATGGACCATGAATCCTTTGATTTCAGTCTTCCTAGATCAAAGGAAACTTTATGTCTTGCAAAGGTTACGTCTCTCTCTCTCTCAGAACTGGTTATTTTTGTTTTTTCAGACAAAAAGCATGCAACGCTTCAAAATGGATGTGCTCGGGCCCACCCAGTGCTGCTTTGCAGCCCTAAAATTTTTATTATTATTATTATTATTATTATTATTCAGGCAAATGAATTGGCTTTTTGAGGGCTTTAACATGCTCAATTTCTTACCAAAATTTGCAGAAAGTTAGAAAGTGGTGAAAATTTACGTATTCTGAAGGAATTTTCAATGTCTAATTGGATCTGTACACCTTTACTTTGACAGTTGAGACTGATAGAAAATACGTTGAGAGGAGGGTGACATGCAGCAAATGTCTGCAACTTGTGTCAAACTGGGGACATAGCTGTTTATATAACCCTTGATATAATAATTGTGTACCTTTTATGTAATGGTTCCAAATCACCATAGACAATATGGCACAGAGAGAAATGTGTTCATTGGATTCAAACGAACTGTTTTCATTGTTTTATTGTTATTCTTATTATTGTCTTTGCCGTTATTATTATAATTATTATTAATATTATTATCATGATTAGGATAATTACAATATTATAATTGTTTTAGCTATTATTAGGATTATTTATATCATTACTACTGCTGTTGTTGTTCTTATGAAGATGATGATGATGATAATTTTATTTAATTTTTTTTTTTAATTTAATTTTTCTTTTTTCTTTTTTTATATTTAATTAATTTAAATTTACATAGTGTAAATTTGAAATCTCGCTTAGGGTACCAACATTGCCAGGGCCGGACCTGGGTGGATTGCACTCAGAACTAGCAGATAATAAAATCTTTGTGAAGAGTTGTGTTTTGCACTTCAGGGCCACCACAGGGTATCAGTGGTGTTTCCCAAGAGTTCTTCCAGAGGAATTTCTTGATGAAGTAAGCATCAGTTCCTAAAATTGTCGTTTAGGATGAGAGGTGTTCAAGAAACACAAGCAAGTCCCCTTGCCAATGTACAGTCATACAACTTCTGAAGACAGCATGACTTGAACGACCAAGAATCTTGACAAATATATTTCACAGGTGTTTGTTATTTCTTATTTCTTATAGGTTGATTGTTATTGATGTATTAACACAAGTTATAGTAATGTATTTATAGTATCAATATATTTATATTTATACTTTTTTAAGGTTTTTTATGTGTAACAGCAGAATCGTGGCACTTTGTCAGGGACGCAGTTTGCATTTGTCCCAGGTGGGACTAGATTATATATATTTCCTGTGTTATACTGCCACCTTGTGGTGAGTATGATGAAACAAACCACAGACAAATGAACACAATTTTGATATCGTGACAATTGACACATAACATCATAAATGTCGGAAGTCACACTTCACCACAGAGGGAACAATAACTTCAGGTCTTACTTTCTTCTGAAGCAATGGATTATAAGGACATTTAGGATTTGTACGTGTGTTAGAGAAAGATTTTTAGGGGGAAAGAAGTTGAGATTAACTCTCTATTTTCATGTCAGGAAAGTGTCTCTAAAGCTGAAGACAACAGGATGTAGCTGTGACTTGTTCGATAGGTTGAGCTCACCTCAGTAGCTTCCGCTCATGCTTTCAAAATCATGCCACACCTACATGTGTGAAAATAACTACTGGGAAACTTCTCTCAGATGATTTTAGAAAAAAAATCATCTCAGTTAGTGATGCTTATTTTTTAAAATTTTGCCCAGAATCAGTCTCATAACAAAAAAATGTGTTTACTGTTTACTATGTAAAATCTTACATACATACAAATTGAAATTGGAAGGGAGAATGTCTTTCAAATCCAACACAACGTTTCTTCTTTAACAGGTTAGACAATAAAAAACCAACACAAAAGCAAGCCTTCACATGAACATTTCTGCCAGTTTCACTTCCCCTTTCCACTTTTCAGCAGAGATAAGCAGTTTGAATTAAGGCGAACAAAACTGTGAGTATAGCTGTCACATTTCCTGTTGCTTCAACCAAAAAAAAGAAAAGTGCAGATGTCATAGAGAGACAGGAAAGCTTGAGTCTTGAGGTGAGTTTAGAAATGAATTGGTCAAACACACCCATCTCTTTCTATTTCCTCTGCTGAGCTTCACTACACAGCAGTTGTTTGACTCGACTCAGGAACACGGCTTCTGCAGGTGCAGCTCAATGGAAAATGTGGCTCATCAGGGTCTTCCTTGTCATGTGTAAGTTTGATTTTTATTAAATGGCATAACTTTTTCGTGATTTATCCGCATCTAAAGAATTTTTGAATGTACATTTGTTCCAGTGACTCTTTATCATTGTTTGATCTTGTAGATTCCACTGCTGTTTGTGGAGCTCAGAATGTCCAAAATGGTAAGACACATTTAACACGTTAAAATATCCTCGTATTTATTTTGAGTAAAAAGTAAAAAGTTTTTGTCTGAAAGCATTTACACAAAACATCCCATTTATCAAAAACATCTAATGTTAGGTTGTGAAAATGAATGTATTTGATTACGTAAAATAACAAATACACTTAAATGTTTTATTCTGCATGTACTAAGCTAGACTTAGACCAGAACATTTAGGAAGTAAAGCATATGTTATGTAAACATGAGGAACATGAAGTACTTTGTAGTCATCGGTCTTGACAGTTCCTAAATTTATACTTCTACCAGTTCAAGTTCATTGTTCTGTATCACGTTGTGCAAATAATTTGTGGCGATTAAAACTAACGCCTAATATGTTATACTCCATTTTTCCATTGTCAGTCTTTTTGCAAATTAGCTTCCTGATTAAGTAATTCTTTCAATTCTTAAAATCTTCAAATGGAAGAACTGTAAAATTTTCCATTGCAAATGTATGATGCTGTTTAACCGATGGTCCAAATCAAATTTTCACATCTGATGAGGAAGCAACCTGCATCTTTGTCAGTTTGATTCCTTGTGGCAGCTCTTGGTTTTAACGAACTTACTCCGACAGCTTAAGTCTTCACTTGACATGTCGATAAAGCACAAAACCGTTCTGATCTAATGTCTGTTCTCAACACATCTCCTCTCATTACCAGTTACCTCCACGCCCTTTTCTCTGACCTCCTTTGAACCAACATCGATGGAGGCTTCGACTGTTTCAGGTTAAATTTTTAATATTAAGAAGCAAAGATAATCAAGCAGTGTTCTTCAATTAAAACATCTTAGATTCTGTAGATTTACAGTGAAAAGTGACTATTCCCTGAAATCAGCCAGTTTTTCAAATGGCACACGTGATTATTTTTTGTAAGTACCAATGTGGTCATGAGAAATGTCCCATGTGATATCACCAATGTCTGTGATCAAAAGGTTCAAGCAATAATTGTATTTTTTTATGTCTGTACTTGTTTGTATTTAGATCAATGCCACAATTAAAATGTGCATTGAAAAACAATTAGAAGTCATATGTTCTTAGGATAAAACTTGTATATGTGTGGAATTTGAAAAGCATGTGGTCTTGTGTAATTGTATTTTTTTCCTGTTTTGAATCCATTTGAATCTGTTTTACATGATATTCATTCATAACTGTATTTAAGACAACAAATCAAAATACATGAATAATAATACAAATATTCCAACACAGGTCAAAATGCCTTAATGGATATGCTCTTTCAGAATAATACTATTTTTCATATTAATATATTCTATTCTATATTGTAAACTTCCAGAGCCTCCTGTAGCATCCCTGCTGCTGCAGTCCAGCTGGTTGGACGTGTTCCCTTCTGAGAAAGTGGAGTTGAGATGTAACATCAGTGGCAGCTCTGACTGGAAGATCGTCTGGCAAAAAGATGAACAGGAACTAGACACAGGCCCAAATCTGTCTTTCTCTGCAGACAGATCAATCCTCACTATCACTGCCGCTGCAAAGACTTCTGGAGTCTATTTCTGTAAAGGTCAACACAAAACAAGCAGTGCTCGGACTCTGCCCAGCAGCCAACTTAAGGTCACAGTTTACGGTAGGTTTCATTACGTTTCATCACCCACATTTCGGCAGAAAGTCTCATTATAATAAAGATGAACTGAAACATTTTCTTCGCTCTTTCTCATTAGAAAACAAGCCAAAAGCAACTCTGAGTCGAAGTCCAAACTTTAACAAGATGTTCCCTGGAGAGTTGATCAACTTCACATGTCTGGTTGATGTGGCCTCTGGATGGGAATACCAGTGGTACAAGAACGATAGTCAAATTCAAACATCGGATACTTATACCTTAGATTTAATAGATCATTCTAACAGTGGAATATACTTCTGCAAAGCCAAAAGAGGCAAAGGCCAGTTCTACACAGAGCAGAGTGATTCAACATCCGTGCAGGTCTCTGGTAAGTGTGTCACCACAGATTCCACTACAACCACCAATTTATTCATTTTCATCTACAGAAACCTTTTGGATATTTGTTTTTTTCTTAAATCTTTCGATAGCTTGCAATGCATTTGACATTTTGAGTCCCTTTCTTAAACCCTTTTGTGATGCAACTAACCCTGAAGATTTCTTTGCGGTGCACATTGTCAGATCCACCTACACCATATTTGAAGCTGCTGACTCCATGGCTGGATGTGTTCAAAGACGAACCAGTGGATTTCTTATGCGAGGTTGGCGAGGTTGACTCTGATTGGACGTACTCTTGGTACAAAAATGTGGACAAGATCGAGGACCTGGATAAAGATGAAATGTATCACAACTTCACCTCGGTCAATCAAACCAATCAAGGAGACTACGCATGCAGAGCTCACCTGGTAGGCAGGCCGGTCAACTCTGGAATCAGCAACACAGCTACAGTCAAGGTTTATGGTGAGATTCCTTCCTTTGTATAACCTACATTAACTTTACACTAATTCACGTAGAGCAACTCTTATCTATATCTTTACAATAAAGAAACAAATGTCAAAACAAGGAAGGGCTCGCTCATAGTGATGAACTTACAGTGAATTGTCACTCAAATCTTTTCTGCGATTTATATTAAGTTACGGAACATTTCCCGCAAAAGCTGGTGGAGACTAAAATAGAACTTAAAAGAAAGTAAACATTGAACTTACATTTAGCAAATATTCAAAAACACAACTCCAACTAAATCACAATGTCAGCGACTGTTTGCCACCAAGTTCACTAAGTTTAAAGGTTATGATATATCAATGTTGTATTACACCATTCGTTGTTGTTACCGTGACATTTTGGGATCATGCTTACCAGCCAGATATAGAAAATTTACTTTAAATTTTAAGCATGGATTGGAAGAACTGAGCTTAGAAATGGTGTTAACCATTGGAATAGAGACATGATTTGACAAAATAATTTTACATAACAAGATAATGAGATATACTGAGATAACGCTGATTCACACTCCAACACAGTAGTTGGTGGTAATGCACCTTGAAGGTGGTCGCCATCCAACATTAAACCGAGCAAAGAAGGAGAAGAAAAATTTACAGGATTCTCTGAAAAATTATATCTGTAGAAAATTTAAACAAAAAAACAGTCCGCTTCAGACAGAGCCCAGCTGTATCAGCCTTTGTGCTAAGCTAAGAAAAGGGAAGCTTACAGACTGTTGGATAGACCATATTTATTATGCATACACTGAGACAGAATGGTATCGATCCCCTCAACTCTCACGAAGAGGGAGAAATCTACATTTAAATCTTTCATTTTATTCATTCAGTACTAGGTAGTCATGGTGATACAAACCAGGGCCAGTAGACCCACAGTCTAGTTCTGCTCTGTCAAAAATTCTATCTTTAGTAAGTTGAAGTTAAAGTATGTTTGAATTAATTAACTATGACAGTGTCAAAATTAAACAACATTATACCATAGGCAGAATATTAAATGTAGACTTTACAGCAAAACTGTATTGATTTCCATTAGGGTTTACGGATTTAGCTTGTAAAGTTGCTGCTGTGTGAATATTACTGCATCACAAGTTTTAAGGTAGCGAGAGAAGCTGTAATGTTGTGTTTTCTTTCAGAAAACACACCTGAACCAACATTGAGCAAGTCCCCTGATTTCACTCCAATGTATGTTGGAGAAACTGTGAACTTCACTTGCACAGTTAACGTGTCCACTCACTGGATATATCAGTGGTATGAAAATGGACGGAACATCCCTTCTGCCACCGGCAAAACCTTCACCGTCCCTCTTAGTCTTTCTAATGGAGGGAATTACTTGTGCAAGGCCACCAGAGGTGAAACAACATCAACGAGCCAGAGCCCGGAAATACAGCTAGCTGTTCATGGTAGGTGAAGAAAGCAAAAAGGTATTATTTAAAGCATCGTATTTAAGGAGAAGCCAAATTGTTGATTTACAATGTGCATCATATCATCAATAGAGTTGTCATTTTATATAGTCTTGTAATGACATAAGAGGTTTTTTAAAACAACCTCAGAGCTGCTTTATATTGAGTGAGAAGAGCATTTTGTGTGCATCTTGCTTCCGTTATCTTAGCCTTTTCTGTTGAAGCAGGATGTTGTGGTGTAACACGATGCAGGGAGGGATAGTTCACAAGTGTGCAGTACACAGAAGTGGAATATTAGTCAGAGAATACGTGTTTCATATTCTGTAAGAGTGTCGTGGAAGCACGTCAGAGATACTTTTTGACAGTCCACATAAACCACTTTTTTAAAACGTTATTCTGAGCACATAAACTTTTAGTTTTTATTGTAAGCTTTTCTATTCTTTAACTATTAAGGATAAAGGCAGTGCTTTTTTATTATTTCTCCTCAATGGACCATTGTGGTGTGTGTTGACAACATCCTCATTGCAAAGATGATACACTAAGTGTCTTGTGTCTGTTTTTAGAAATTCCTGTTCCACAACTGGAGAATATGACCCAGTGGTTGGATCTGTTCCCCACTGAGAGTGTGAAGTTGAGCTGTGGGATGCAGCACGGCTCTGGCTGGACCTATACCTGGTACAAAGCTGGAGAGAAGGTCAAGGCTGGTGATGCTGTGTCTTTTGAGCCGGATGGATCTACTCTTACTATTAGCTCTGCTTCAGCTAAACATGAAGGACCATATCAGTGCAAGGGACACCTCCAGGACAGATCTGTCAG
This sequence comes from Limanda limanda, assembly GCF_963576545.1. NCBI lineage: Eukaryota > Metazoa > Chordata > Actinopteri > Pleuronectiformes > Pleuronectidae > Limanda > Limanda limanda. The sequence goes on from NC_083642.1 coordinate 13,272,870, forward strand.
CAGCGACACTGCTTCTGAACTTACTCTCACAGTATATGGTGAGTTTTCTTTTAAATCTGTTATTCTATACAAATTTGATTGATTGATTGATCTAAATTTACATACAAATAAATAAACCCAGTAGAGCATGTATACCTTCGCTAAGGTTGAACAATTTCGGGGGAATTTATAAAAGGGAATTTTGTCTTTATTTTGGGTACTAACATTTTTGGGGATTAGTCCATGAGGATTGGATAAATATCTGACAAAGGTACATCTTGTAACTTGTTTTCACACTGAATAGAGAGTCATTTAACACACTGATGGAATTAGCATGTTTATCTACCCTCAGCTAAGAAGCCCACTGTCGTACTGACACAGGATCCAGAGTACAAGGTGATGTTCCCTGGAGAGTCCGTCTCCTTCAGCTGTCACATTAATGTCTCCTCTGGATGGGAGTTCTTCTATTACAATAATCACAATCAACTCAGTCACTCTGGAATCAAATATTCGATCAACTCTACCGGGCCCTCAGATGGAGGATCATATACTTGCCAAGTAAAAAGAGGCAGGAATCAGGTCTTCTCTAGCAACCCTAGTCAGGCTATACTTCTTGACGTTAAAGGTAAGTTCTGTTGACTGTTGTCAGTTATGATATTTCATGAACAGTGGAGAGCTGCTGGTATGACATAATACACACAGATACATGTCTTCTGCTTTTGTGTTTTTAGAGGAACACCCCAAACCTGTGATGACTCAAGAGCCGAAGGCTGACAAACTGTACGTTGGAGAGTCAGTGTCCTTGGATTGTAAAGTTGAAATCTCGTCTGGTTGGGAGTATCTGTGGAGCAAAGATAGAGTCGCACTCCCTCACAAGAGTCCTACCTTTAGAATTCATGATGCCAATTCATCAGTCAGCGGGGATTATGAGTGCACGGCAAAAAGAGAAAAATCGACATACCACACACAGCACAGCGATAGACGATCATTACAAATATCTGGTGAGCCAAAGAAAGTTGGGTTGTATTGTGTATTGTAATGGATGCTGTCTTTTTGTGTGTTTATTGATTTCATGGAAAAATATCTCGACAACCAAGCATTTCAGGATATTTTTTTGAAGTGGCTCATGTGTCTGTGTGTTTTTAGAGATTCCTGTCCCCAAGTTGAAGCAAATGACCCAGTGGAAGGATGTGTTCCCTTCTGAGAGCGTGAGATTGGGCTGTGGGATGGAAGAAGGCATCTCTGACTGGACGTACACCTGGTACAAAGACGACCAGAAGGTCCAGGCTGATGATACTGTGTCTTTTGACTCGGATGCCAGGACTCTCTCAATCCGCTCCACTGCAGCCAAACATGCAGGAGGATATAGTTGCTCAGGAAAGCTCAAGAGCAGACCTGTCAACAGTACCAACAGCTCTGGACTACCACTCAAAGTTTATGGTGAGATTTTTCTTTTGTCTTTTTTTAAACAATTCTTGGGGTAACATTTTTAGGTTAAAGCCACAATAACAATTAAGAAGATCTCATTACATGAAGTTTTTACTGACAGTAAAGAGCTGGGTTACCGGTTGGTCGTCTTGTTTTGTTCTGCCATGGCTGCATGTAGGAGGCTTTTTCTTAAGCGGCCCCTTTTGCAGAACTTTAAGTTAAAGTGGCAGTGGAGTGGGTGAGTGATGTCATGTAGTGTTGAGGTTGTGATGCAGGTGATCACCTTAGAATTGAGTTCAGAGAAGTAGGGCGTGGGAAGATCTATTAATTTATTATCATTATGGGTTATGTTAGTTTTGTACAGGCGGGGAGTAGGATGGGTTGGATGACATTGTTGTACAAACGGAGGAAATTGGCAGAGACCTCTCAACAGAGTCACCATTTTAAATAATCATGATCCATTTTGATTGTAAAAAAATTATAAATATATATAATTTTTTTTAATATATATATATTTTATTTTTTTAAATAAATACATTTAAAAAAGGGTTAGGGTTAGTATATATATTAGTATATTAGTGCAGGGCTCGGTCTACAACGTAGCCCTAGTTTATCTTATTTCTTTGAGAGAGCTAACAAAATGTGTTTTATGTAAGATAGAGATGTTAATCATTCAGGTGAGGTGAGGAAGTTGATACTAACCATTTTAACCATCTAGTTAAAGGCGAGTGTGACCTTCCTTAAATGTTACTACTGTTATAGTGTTATTCTTATCGCTTGTCATTATTTTCATCAACCTTAGATACAAAACCCAGAGTCACACTGATGCAGGAACCTGAGTTCCACGTGATGCATACTTCGGATTCAGTCTCCTTCAGCTGCCATATTAACGTCTCCTCTGGATGGGAGTACCTCTGGTACAAAGATGGCACTCCACTCCCACTCAAATCTGGACACAACTATAACATCAGCTCTGTTGTGACCAAAGACACTGGGTCATACACATGCCAAGTAAAAAGAGGAGTGGATGAAATCTTACAGTCAAAACAGAGTCAGGCTGTAAAACTCGATATTCTAGGTAAAGTATTTCTGACTTTCACTTTTTTTACTTTTTCTGTGCACATGATGTGTTCATCACAGTCTTTATTGTGTTTCCTGCAGAACGCCCTAGGCCTACTATACACCTGATGACAGACTGGTCCGAGGTGTTCGCCACTGACAGCTTGATGCTCAGGTGTGAGGTGCAGGCAAGCAACGACAAGTGGAACTACACATGGTAATACAGCTTACCTGTTTTCTTATTAAATTTACTGCTGTGTGGATTCTTACTTTTCTGAAGATTCATGCTGAAAATTCGACATACATTTAAACAGGTTCAAAGAGGGAATTCAAATCGATCAGCCGACCTCTGACAGACATTTCGTCACACCCAAGAACGACCCCAAGCAAAGCCTGTACACCTGCCAGGGCAATCGCACTGGTCAACCATCCTATTCAAAATTCAGTGATTCTTTCAAGACAAAGAACCTTCGTGAGTAAATGTGACAGCTGAAAGTTATGAGTTTTGACCCGACAAATATTCTCTCAGTCTCATTTCTCTGTTTTTATTTTGAAACTGCAGTTTTGAAGAGGAGGGTGCTTCTCTCCGTCTCTGGCTGTCTGTTCTTCGGCCTTATCGCTGTTCTCCTGGGATGCATTGTCCTCCGATTCATCCGCAAACCAGGTGTTGTTTTGGTTTGGTACTTTTTGAATGCAAAGAATGATTCTGAGCATCTACATTATGCAGGCAGCTATAATCAGTTTTACTGTAATACAATTGGATAAAATGCCAATGTAAAAACATGGCCGCTTGTACAGATGAATCTACAGAGATTTGTCACTCAAATCTTTATATTGTGTGTAGAGCAGCTCAGAGTTTAACTGTCGGGGCCACAGCTTCACTTTTCTGGATCATTATAACTTCTCTCATGGGGTCATTTTTAGCAACAGCAGAAGGTTTCTGTTAAAAAGCTCCAGAAACCCACAGTTCCTCTGCAACTGACACATTTATTTTAAAGTAAAAAGACCCAGATAATTTTCTCAGCTGTAGGTAGAGACCAAATACAGAGAGACTTGAGAGTGTGAATATTAGACTTACATTTGCCAAGTGATCAACACAACTCCAATTGAATAATGTTGCTCTTTGTAGATGTAAATTGTATCTATATAGTGACCACTATGTGAAGCCCACTCAAAGCGCTTGTGTATTTTATCGCAAAATAATAAAACAAAACTGTCAAGGATGTGACCTTTTATCTTTTCCTGTCATGCAGCTGACGATGACGACAAACCCGAAGAAGAAAACCTGTTTCTCACCATGGCCCAGCTAAAGGACCGGAGTGGTATGCTTGACACCTCTCATGGATTGTGGTTTTTTGGTCACCATTTCCTCATACACTGCAGATGCTGCCCCACCAGTGATTCATAGCCAAGCTATTTTTGTATTTACTGTCAGCGAAACCATCTGCAAGTTTGGGTCTGACTTTAGATGTTGGCATTATCTGGTGTTCACAGTTTTTCCTCTCTCCTGTAGATGCACCCGATCCTATGGTTGAGTACCTCACCGATGAAGGACTGAATGCATTGCCTAAAGGTAAATGACCCAGAGATGAATAAAATTGAGGATTTACAAACTTGTATTACTAATATTACTGCAACTAATGTTTGTTTTCACGGTTGAATAATCTGCTGATTGATTGTTTCGTCTATAAATGTCAGATAACGGTGAAAAGTCCATCCTAATTTCCCAGGCGCAAAGGTGTCATGGTTCAAAACCCAATTATGTTGAATTTGCTGTCAAAATTCTGAGAAAACCTGACAAAAGTCACACATAACAGTTTGTAAGGATACATTTTTTACCAAAAGTATTAAAAAAAGTATTTGACAACCATAATAGTTTTTGATTCGAGTTTGATTCAAGCTCTTTCAAAGGATTGAACGTCAACTAATTGTTGTCCATCGAGTCCATCTCTCACTGACACTTTCTGCTTTTCTTTTTCTTTTCTTTTTTAACAATGTGAACCACAGAAGCAGAGGAGAACGGCACGCTACCCATAACCACAGAGGAGGGCCAAGGTAAAATTACTGATGAAATATTTTCTCTATTGTCGTGGTTGCTGTGCCAGCTTCTCCACAGCTGAGACATAACTGTCTACTGATCCGTCACATGTTGCTCTTTATATCCTCCCAGCTTTGACAACTGAGAGCGATGATACAGAAGAAAACAAAGGTGGGATGGTGTCCTTCAAACAATGAGTCACTGAAGATGGATTCACAACAATAGCTTCATGTCATGTTCATGAAGTCCATGGCATCGATGGACATAAGGCACCATATATTAGATATTTATATATGAATGTATGGCCGGACAATTTTGCTCCTGTGCAATGCTTATCACTGCAGTGAAATAATAAAGGTTTGGCTTTAAAGTGGCATCGGTGGAGGCCAAACTCTCTATGGTGGCCATCATAGGACATAAGATTCAGCTTGTCTGGCTCAGCCTCATGTAGTCGGACTTAAAGCCTCACATATGCTTTTTTATTTTTATTTTTAACATTTTTTGCTTTATTTGATAAAGAAGGTAGAGAGTAGTTGGGGAGAAAGCGCAGGGATGGCATGCAGCGGCCCGAGCTGAACTCAAACCCAGGCCGCAGCGAGGAGGAGGCAGCTTCATTAGTGGTACGAGTTCCATTAGGTGAGCTACCTGGGCACCTTACCTCAGGTGTGCTTTGACCTCAAAACTAACATCCTGATATTCACTGCGTTAGTATCAAAGTGCACTAGAGGATCTACGTTTTAAAGGTCATGTAAACATTCTGAATTGCCCACAGCGCTATATAGAAGTAAATGTAAATTTAATAAGATTTACCAAATTTAATGGGAATTCATCAAATTGTTGATGAGATATTGCACTCTGGAGCAATGGACAGACTGTCATTGCAACACAACCGTGTATAGATTCAACTTGGTTGGTGGTAATTGTAAATTTTTTGAACTGAGGTACTGATGAATGGACTGTAAAAGGAAAATAAATATAGAACATTTTTTATGTGATAAGCATCAAACACACATTGTTGCTTTGAGTTATGCATTGTACATAAAGTGATCATCTGCAGGATAATCAATTACCATTTCAATTCTTAGAACAAACACCAGATGTCACTAGATTGTAAGTTAACTTTCTCCAAAACGTATTTAATGTAATAAATGATTCAGCAGTGAATGTTGTTGCTCTGCCGGTTGGAAACTGTATACAATACATATTTATCTAGAAATTCAAGCATTTTTGTGTCTTTCAACAAAGTTATCAAAATAAAAAATACAAAATGTTGCCCTCAGAGTTCATTTAAACTACTACTGATTGTTATGCACCATAAAATGTGACTGCAAGGAACACATGTTCAAAAAGTGGTGATTTCACAAGAAGGCTTATTTGTGGTTGAGTCAGTGGGGAGATCTTGTGCACCTGTAACACGGGTAAAAGACAAAAATAAAGGAGTCATTATCAAGAAAAACATTTACATTTCCCATAGACAGTAAAAAGGATGTAGACTCACATCACTGCAAACACAAAACCTATCGACTTACATCTACTTGAGGATGTCAGCCAGTTTGTCCACATAGTACTCATAGTTCTCCTGACAGTCCTCCCAGGGTGTAAAGCTCTCCTCATCTTTGTCCACGTACGTCTCCCAAACGTGCACAAAGTCGGACGGCTTCATCATCCGCAGTTTGCAGCCAGCTCTCACCAGAGCTCGGAGCCCCTCTACTATCTCGGGCTCCTCCCACTCAAAGAGACGGGAACAGAATATGCAGAGGCGCAGCTTTTTGCGCTGCTGAAGGACGGTGGCCAGCTTAGCTGCACAATCCAAGCAGGGACTGGATGATACATACCATGTAACATCATACTCCTGTGACGCGTTCGGGAGCACCTGGAGAGAGAGTTATGGGGGCATTAAAGGTGAACTAGAATTACCACCCTGCAGTTATATGGCTGCCCATAAGTGCAGTTGCACACTTCATTCTCTAGACTCATACCAGGTCACATTGACCTTTTGCCACTGACATTTAATCAGCTAATCCAAGTAACAACTGAACAAGATTTGGAGAAACTCCCTAAAGTTCAAGAGGCAAAAAATATGTTTTATTGAGACCACCACCCCCTTGACGGTTGACTCCCAAATTTAATCAGTTTATCTGTCAGTCAAAGTGAACGTTTGTACCTAATTTGAACGATTCTCTTAAGGTGTTCTTCAAATAACATGTTAACAAGGTGACCTTTGATTCCCAGTGAACATTTGTTCCAAATTTCAAGGAATTTTACTCAAAGTGTTCCTCAGATGTAACATTTATGAGACCATAATACGTCTTATAAGGTCACAGAGACCTTGCCCTTTGACCTTCGATGACTAAATTCTACTCATTTCATCTTTGAGTTGAAGTGAGCGCCTGTAGCGAAGTTGAAAGAATTTCTATAAGGTGTTCAATCATCTTCACAAGGTCAAGATTGGCTTCTGTCAGGTCAAGGCCAACTTGGTCTCTGTCCTTCAACCACCACAATCGGATCAGGTCATTCCCGAGTCAAACTGAGCATTTTCTCCAAATTTAAAGGAATTTCCTCAAAGCATTTTTTGAAACACTGTGTTCACAACAATGTGATGGATGGATACCCCATAAACATAACGTCTCCGGCCCCAGGCAGTCACACAGGTATAAAGATATTTTATGGTTTCAGAGTGTGTGTTCATTACCTGCTGAAAGAAGGCTTCTTCAGCATGAGAGGTGGCGTGTTCATCCTCCATATAACCTTTCAGAGGGTCCACGCTGCCTCCTGCTGTGTCCACTCTGAAGCACAGGAGGGTTTTGTTCCTCCCGGATGAGTACTCCACGTTCCTGAACTGAAACTTGAAGTAAAACTGGCTCATCAGCTCCCTGGTGGACAATGAGAGTGACAGTTTTCCTTAGATACATTCAGAGGAGTGATTGTGAACAAGCAAGGCAGGAAACTGCCCCAGGCCATGAGGGGGCCCCAGAGGGCTAAGAAACTTTACACCACAGCAGTGTCTCATAATGTGGCCAGTGACTACACCCCTGCCCAACCCCCCTATCTATTCAACAACCAATGGAGTATTCGCAATAACATGTTGGTAGGAAATTAAAGTTATGTATCATTCTTAAAGTTTAAATTGAAATTAAAGAAAAATAAAGGAAGAGGAGTTATCCATCTGAAGGTGAAAAAAGAAAGACAAAACCAATGGCACCTTATTCCTGCTCATTTCAAAAATGTCTGTTTTTTGTTTTTTATTGTTCTGTTTTTTTTATGTACTTATGTAAGTGAACATTTTTAAATAAAAAAGTTTACACTTCCAACCCTCGGTTTGTGTAACACTATTTTTAACATAAATGTTGACAAACTCTGTTTGAGGGGCCCCCTGCGAAATTTTGTTTGTGGCCCCAATAGACTCCAGAATCTCCACTGCACTGTCCATTCATCTTCATTTTCCTTTCAGTCGTTTTGACAGCAAGCAAAACACTTCAGGACTTACCATCATCCTCCTTTTTTAAATGCATTCAATTTGGTTTGAAAGACTAGGTAAAAAACAATTCAACATCATTTACATATCGACAATACTTTCGATGTAATTTGTCTTCTTCCATCGTGGTGCATTGACAGTGTGACCGAAAATTATTTTCCTGGTGAAAAGGTTTTTCACTTTTTCAGGCCTTCAGCATTTATGATTTTTCAATCATCCCATAATCCCTTAATATGCCATGATTCAGTGATTGTACCCCATCGTTTTATACAATATGAATAGGATGGTAGATTACAGGAATAGATCTCTTGTAGTTTTCAGTAATAGATTGGAGAACAGATGCTACCGGCGGAGTGGTGATATGGCAGGGGCCGGCATCCATGTCGGCTCCGTGACTCATGACTATTCTTACCGCTGGGTTAGTACGGGTGGCAGGTGCAAGTCATTTGTATAAATCCTCATGGAAATCCAATATAGAACATGTAATGGAAACGACATAATCAAATAGAAAGAAAAACAACTTCTTCTACTGAAGGGAATAACCAAAACGCTGTTTTTAAAGAGCAAAACAGGTTTGAAAGCAGAACATGCTGACTCTAACTCTTGTGGAGTGTGTATAAAGTCTTACCCACCCTGTGACAATCTCAAACGGCGGCAGCTCTATAGGCTGATACTCTGATTTTTCCTCACTGTTGGCCACCTCCGCTCCTGAGGCCCCTGCGCTTTCCCCATTCCTCTTCTCGTCTTCCGCCGTCGGCTGCTCGGGGGTGTTCTCCGGCTTCTTCAAAACTTTCTCAGGCCTTTTCGCACTTTTTTCCTTCCCATTTCCTTTGTCCTTCTCATCGCTGGTTTTGTTTTCCACCTTCTTCTCTTTCTTCTTAGCACTTAACCTGCTGTTTCTGTCGGCCATGATTTTGTGAGAGTGGGTGACAGTGTTAGATAGAGCGAGAGGGAAGGAAAGAGAGACAGAGAGAGAGAGAGAGAGAGGGGGAGAGGGGGATTCAGTTGGGGTAAGTGGAGAGATAACCCTAGTACATGTACAGAAATAGAACCTTTTGTGTGCTGAGGTCGGAGTCACAGCATGCGAATGACTGGCAGGGGCAGGGGGAAGGTGGCTCGGTTGACCCGGCCCCCCTCATGCCCTAGCTACTTAAAGGCCAAACACAAGTCAAAGTGCCGATGCTGCACGAAGAAAGTAGGGCAGGCAGGCCTTACAAGAGTTCTAGCCACACTGTTATCTCATATTTAGAGAGGAAAGTGCCATATAAATGTATATAAATGTGCATTTCCCACACGAGGAGACTCTGTAATCCGACAGGCTTCAACTGTCAACAGGCCAGCAGCAGGCAGGTTATTAATAACGCCGCCGGGTTGTGTGTGTGTCTGTGTGTATGGAGTAACCAGGGCTCTCCTGATACTGAACACCACGTTTCTTTGTTCCAGCTCTAATGTCCTGGGGATCATTAGGCCTTAGCAAAGCACCAGGGCCAGCTAAAGGGCACCCCCACCAAAAATGGGAAAAGACAGGGAGCTCGGCAGTGCAAACAAATACAAATACACAATGTGCAAGGTGAGCATTGGTGTCTGTATGAATCAGAGTGCAGGGTCACACCAAGGCCCAGTGTGCATGTGCCCGTGAGCAATCAATCTATGAAATCATCCTGCATCGATATAGCCCTCTGCTGAGGCCATTGTGGGGGAGGGTAAATTGGTTTTGTGTCTGTGTGAGTGTGTGTATTTGCAGACAGAAAATAGCTTTCTGCACTGCAGATGTAATAACTTGGAGGCATGCGGGAGAGGGTGGGAGGGTGGGAGGGATGGAGCGAGGGAGGGGAGGGAGGGAGGAGGCAGTTCAATTACAATTTCCTCCCCTCCCTCGGTCTCACTCCATGCCAAGTAATTAATTTCAGAGGCAATTACCAAAAAGACTGCAGCCTGCTTGCCTAACTCGAATGGATGAGCTGTCACTGCCTCGTGCGTGTCCTTGTGTGTGTGAGAGAGATGCTTCATACACTCACTAACAACATCCTAAACCCATGGGGATGATGAGCAGAAACACACAAAGACAAACACAGACACTCCTGCACCGATATCTTTCAACACATCTGAATCCAAATACGTGCTGAGGCGATGATCGTTATGATCACAGCAATCTTTGATAATTAAGTTCTGTGTGGGATGAGATGAAGCTGCGTTGAAAGGATGTAAAGTGATGCTCTTTATCGTATCATTGCAATTACATCACATTTCATCTTCAAACAGATTGTTGTTGTCTGACAGTTTCTTTTTAATCACAAAAGTCTGATGTAGCAGTAGAGAGCAAGGTTGCAATATCAACACATATCTTTCGGCACTTTATTTCAAAGTACTGGCAATTGGTTTGTTTGAGCCTATTTGGCTGTGAGAGAGAGGGGCCGTGTGGGCTGTGAGAGAGGCCTGCCTGCTGACTCTTATCCAACTGTGATGGAATTACTCGCAATTATGCTGCCTCCCCACTGGTGCAGCCCTGAGCGACTGAGTTCCTGAACACAACGGGAATCACACACTGCAACATTCACAGCTTCTCCTTCAAAGTCAGCGAGGCCCTGAAAAGTGGTTCCAAAATATTTTCGCGAGGTCAGACAAAGCAGTGGGCTCTGTTACGCCACATGCACTCATTCTGGGGCACATGGGGGCTGAGGCAGGGCCGAACCCATTACAATTGCTCAAAGTTCAGAACCAGAATTGGACATGAAATTAGAAATAGTGGGGGGAAAGTGCTGCTAATGAAAATGAAATGGAATTGACCGCCGCTCTGAGAGAGAACAGAGAGTTATAAGGGACTGACAGGCGGAAAATATAAATAAATTAGGGTCAAATTATTAGATATGTGAAGCAGATGTCAGCTTTGCTCCACTGGAAAAAAAAGGGTGTGTGCTGAACATATTCACTCGCATCTGCAAGGTCTGCGTCGGGGGGGTGAAACTCATTTATTTATTGTGTCCTAATGATGAGACATTAACACACAGAGAAAATAACATATTGTTTACCTGCTGATGCGTTCCTTCCAAAAACAACAACAGACGAATTAGTCACACTCTTGATTACTGTATATCGGTATAAATCATATGCTACACTATGCAATAATTAACCATTTTGTTATTGGTGGTGTATCAGTTTTGGCTGGTGCAGACACAAGCTGTCTGTGAGGTTGGGAAAATAAGAGAGTGGAGGGTTTGTGGTTGTCTGAGGACCCTGATCAGGCAAAAATAATGACGAAGTAAATACACTAGTATTGATTAGCTTCTAGTCCCCTAAGTCTGCAGCATGTGACATGGTCGTCTGTATGCTGGCTGCATGAGCAATCCACACCTGCTGTAGTCAGCAAATCCCTTCTGACCTGAGCCTATGCACTGAAACTCTGGTTAATTCATCTCAGAGGAGCGTGAGGACTGTGTTATGTTGCTCACTCAGTTTCCTCAGAGAGGATCAGCGGTTAGTATCCAAGAAGAAACATATCTGATGGTACAAATCATTGAGTTGCTGTTTAATTAAACAAATTATGTGACTCTTAGCTCTAAGTCCATAACAATCTGTAGTTTGCTTTGAGGTAGATGAGTGTCTCCAGGTTCTTTGGTAAGATGCGGCTTCTCTCTGGCCGCAGGCAGATCTCGGCAGTAGTGAATATGTTCCCCACCACAGTGCCACTAGCAGGTATGGTGAACGCCCTCTTGGCCACCTGAGCAAGCAGAGGAAAGTCAATAGCTTTACGCCGCCAGTAATGCAAAGCATCTTCATCTGTTGGTTCCTCTCGTAGATATATGCTTAACTCCTGCTCCAGGCTCTTGGCCTGTGTTGCGGGTCTCTGCTTGATGAAAGAGAACAACTTGCACGGCCGAGAAAGTGAGGAAACCGGCGATGGAGCAGGAGATGGAGCAGGAGGAGTCTGGGATTGAGGGTGTAGTTCTGTGTTGATATCTAAGGGGCTGGAGGCTGCGGAATGTTTGGATAACTCCTCTATTAGAACCTGTCTGTGCCATTCAGGGTTGCTGCTCCAAGTGAGCTTGAACTGGGGGTCCAGAGTGGTGGCAGTGATGTAGAGGGGGTCCTCCAGGATGGGGGCCAACCGACGCTCTACAGCCTGGCTGAAGGCCACCAGGAGAGAGGGGCAGTTGGGGGTTGACGTCTCAGAGAGATGTTTACGAAGACCCAGGACACATGGCAGCCCCAAGCTGATGGACACATGTCGTTCTGCCTGCAGGTCATTCTGTCTGTCTCCATGCACCATGTCCCAGGCCTCAGTGAAGGGCTCCAACGTGTCAGTGAGCTCCCTCAGGAGGGCTCTCTCTGAAGCGCCTGGCGCAAGCTCCCCTGGACCACTCATCTCCTCAAGGAACTCCACTGAGTCCAGCAGCCGGCGAAGCACCTGCATCAAAAAATCAAACAAAAAAATGACCTTATTTCAACCATTGAAACACAAACTTGATTGTGTTCATGCAGAAAAGCTACAATTTGATCAGTCTTTTAATATAAACCTTTATAAAACCACACCATTCATTGACAATACTGTTTTGTATACACATACTATGGTTACACTAAAACATCATAAGCAGTGTATGATGTAGTTGAAAAAAATACTGGGACATTTAAATTTGGTTATTAACGTATTTTTTACAAAAACTCCTAACTCACTGATTGGTGGAACTGAGAGTGACAATATAACATATATGTAATGAAAAAAAAAAGGTTTCCTTATACCTACTTGTGATATACAAAGTGTTTTATAATTATTTATAAACTACTACTACTGTACCACATACCTTAAGCTGAGCAGCCCAGTCTCTCACTGCAGAGGGGGCATTTCCTGTTCCCCCCTTCATCAGTCCAGTACCGTCAAACACCTGGCTGAGTTTCTCAGGTGGGACAGCAGAGCTTATGTAGTTATAGAAACTGGCGGCCTTGGCCAGTGTGGAGGAGAGCTGGGGACAGGAGCGCAGCCCCTCCCTGACACACTGTTCCAGAGAGCGAGAGAAACAGTCCACCCGACGAACACCCAGACCCTGCTCCCAGGAGCCCTCCCATTCCTCTTCATCCCCACCATCACCATGACCATTCCTGATCCCTTCCTCTGTGTCGTTACCGTTGTCCACCCCCTCTTCACTGCTGTCACCTCGCACGCCAGCGAGATGAGGTGACACCGAGAAACCGGGAAGACAACATGGCTTTACGGTTGCCGTGGCCAGAAAAGGGTCCGCGACGACACGAAACACTCTCCCCGACACCCCGTGAGAGTGGCACACTTCATCAAACTCTGACAGGACGCGATTGCCAGAGGTGCCGCCGGTCAGGGGTAGGCACGCCAGCAGGGCTGAACGCATCTGCCAATCCGATGTGAGAAAATGGCAGGTGACACCGAGGAAACTGCAGAGAGAGAAGAGATGGCAGTGAGAGAATCAAAGTTGGAATCAAGTTGTTTTCTGGCTAATTTTACCTCCGTACCCTGAGGTGGCTCCAGAAAAGCCCCTCCAGAGATCCAGGCTGAGGCTGAGGGCGTGTGCCGAGGCCAGGGCCTGACGGGTGGTCAGCTGGACTTGATAGGCGTAGGCTGGGAGGAGCTGGCTCTGGATGTAGTGCTGATGCTCTGGGGTGTAGCGTGGCTCCAAGAACTGCAGCAGCTCCCTGAAACCTTGGTTTTCCACTATGGACACTGGCTGCAGGTCAAGCACTATCATCTTGGCTATAGCCTCTGAGATCAACACCTATGGCGACAAAGACCATGTGTAAATGACCCTTAATACGGCAAATGATTTCACTGCAATGGCACATTAGATAATACAGGGTTACATCAACAGTGGGACAGCTATTTGCATCTCAAGTGGTGTATGACTGCACCTGACGTGGGTCATGTCTGTCAAACTTGCTCGCCCCTCCTCCAGAGCCTCCTCCTGCTCCTCCGTCCAGAGTTCTCATTCCTCCAACTCCTCCAACATCTCCCCTTCCTCCGCCTCCTCCTCCTCCTCCTCCTCCAGTAGTGATGGGAACACTGAAGCGGGAGTTCCCTCCATTGCTGGTGAATGTGTGCAGGGAACTAGAGGAGTAACCCTCTCTCTTCATATCCTTCCTCTTCACAAAGTCATCATACATGGCCTGGTGCTTCCGCTAAATGGGAGAGTGGCAAAGGAGTGTTGTTGGTTGACAGGTACAAACTTTATTTCATAGGTTAATTTGATTTAGCTATATAAAATTGGTTTACATACATCTGCTTTTTAACAGTTTCCGTTATTTGCCTTAGTTTTTCCATTTTTAAAGGTTCAGTGTATAGACTTTAGTGCCATCTAGTGGTGAAGCTGCAGGTTTCAGCTGAATACCCCCCACTTCACCCTCATCTTCCAAACATGAAAAAGAACCTATGGTAGCCTTCATTTGTCATAACGACTACAAAAAGTGTTTAGTTTGTCCAGTCGTGGAGAGGACACACTCCTGATGTAAATATGAAGTATTTAAATAAAATTCTAGGGTAAAGAAAACTAGATTTTGTACAATTTAGATGATCACACAGTGGTGAAAACATCACTAGGATTATTTAATATTCCATTTCTGCCAATAGATCCCTTTCACCTAAATCTTAAACACTGATCCTTTAACTTTCCAAGCTCTTTTTGACTGCGTTAAAGGACTCCTATAAATAAAGTTGATCATAACTATTGCAAAAAAAAAATGCTGTTACAGTGAGAATTTGCATCTGCATCCTGACTTGAGGTCTGAACTAAGGAGGAAAGCCTCAGTCAGACTCCATGTGTTCGAACTGATGAGGAGGCCTCTCCTGAAGTCTGCATCTGACTGATAAATACAGCTTCTCTCTGAATATTGCAGTTATTCTGATCTTTTTTTTTGTTGCAATAATATCACTCAGGTGCACCACACAGAAATATGTCAGGACTGAGAACAAGTGCAGAGGATCCGTCCCTTCGTGTTTAAAACCACATAACATCTTTTTGAACTCTTTACCTTGAGATGCGTTACGAAGTTGGACGTGACGCTGCGCTTCGCCTGGATCCTGGTGCCACAAGCCTTGCAGTTGGACTCGATTTTGCCATTTTCGCCCTCGAACACAATATTGAAGTAATCCAGGATGGACACCTTCGCCACCGACGCCATTGGAGCCGACTCTACCTCTGCTCTGGAGCACAAATCAACTTGAGGTCTGGGTCCGAGGTATCAGCCTCACCTCGGCTCCGATCATCAACGCCTGCAGGCCGGCGTGTTTACCTCCCTATCCCCGGCTCAGACATCCGTAGAAGAACCGTCGCTGCAGGTCGATCGGACAAAGGGGGAATCGGGTTCTCGAATCGGCCACGATCGGGCCCCGGAGGCTGCTGCGGAGGTTTTGGGAGCATCAGTGATGATGTGACGGCGAGGACACATCCGCCGTGGCCGAGCTGCAAGTGGAGGCAGCGCGCCGTGTTTTCATGGAGGCGTGTGGACTGTGGTGTCATCGGAGCAGGAAGTGCACACAATGATGGTGAGTTTCATGTCCCTCCCCATCCCGGTAATGTTCGGCTGTGCCCGGT
This sequence comes from Limanda limanda, assembly GCF_963576545.1. Taxonomy (NCBI): domain Eukaryota; kingdom Metazoa; phylum Chordata; class Actinopteri; order Pleuronectiformes; family Pleuronectidae; genus Limanda; species Limanda limanda. Next base: position 13,288,399 of record NC_083642.1, read on the forward strand.
AAACACACACCGGTGCTGGGATCTCATTCCCACTATGTCCGTATAATAACAGCAGGTATTTATTGATATGATTCTGTCCCGAGGTAAGCAGACTTTCCACAAAGTGACTGTTTTTAAACCCTTACTGAAAATATGCTTTTACAGGGATGTTTTGTTTTGATTGTTTTCTGTTTTCTTGTTTTGTCTTATTTTGCATCATTCCTTGTAACCTTGTTTAGATACGTGCTGTAGAAATAAAGTTGTGTTATTATATTATTATTATTATATAGCGTCATTTCTCATATGATTTGAAATTAAGACTATTTCTGTATTTCAATGTAATGAAAAATAAATTGTAGAAAGTCTTATTGTAATTATTTATTTGAGAAACAAGAAAACAGAAGACTGTAAGAAAGACAATTTGGTACAACTTTCTAATAAGAAAAGCTTTATAAAGAGTTGAGGTGTTGTAACACGGTTTGTAATAAATGGTAGATAAATACTAACTCTATCATTATTAAGAATGTTTGTGTTGTCAAGTTGTTATTAATGGCCTCAGAGTTATTAAGATAATAAAATATATTTTGGAAAGTAATGACAGAAAGGGCTTTGCACAATCTAAACTAAAATAAATAGAGAAGAATACAAATCCGCAACACATAACATATCAAAAAGTAACATTTAAAATATACAATAAGTAAATGACAGGCAAATAAATATCTATGATCCATTTACTTCATTAAGGCCTGTAGAAAATCTGGTCCAAAGTCTTTTTATTTAGCTTCACATCTTCATATTAACCAAAAGTAAATCCAGAGAACTTAGCAAACTTAGCTAGACTGATCTTCATCAGTAAATAAAATATCACAACACCTTTTCTGCCTTATCAGAAAGTAATACTGATCATTTATTAAAAAGGTTCAAGCAGGTTCTGTTTATATCATATATTATATCATATTATCTATTTGTCCACAACACAGATTTAATTGATCCTGAGAAATAACATCCATTAAAAACAAGTTACACATTAATGAATTCAAACAGCACAAAACAGTAAATAACACCAATCAATCATCTAGTGGGAGCAGCTACATTTGTGATCCTCACTTAGAAATATGCAGGTTAAAGTCCACTGGGCTGGACAGACTCAATTCACTGTCTCCGTGGCCACAGGCTCCTGTCAGATCATCCCCTGCTTTTCCTCTACAGTGTTACTTCACTGTCTGCTCCACCTGAGCGGCTGAGGTCTTCTTCTGCAGAATGTGTTTGTCTATCATGCAGCTCTTCAGTTCCTCTCTGCTGTTTAAAACTGCAGTCTGCAGGGTTGCAATCTCAGCGGAGAGCTCGATAACTACAGAGAAAGAAAGAGAGAAGAGAATTTTCATCTTGCACGCATCCATGAAAATATGACTGTCACCAATGAAATTACATTGTTCTTATATACCTAATAGGGTTAATGTGATCTAGAGATGATACAATGGTATATTACATAAGTAACGTTTAGTCTTTAAATTACCTAATCTTTGGTGACTGTTGACTGCAGCAGGACAATAAACTTGTTTACATCTGTATCCAAGTTAATGCATCAACATATAAATATGTGAAGTTATCTGCAAATAAATATCTGTATCCCTCTATTGTTGTGAGTATCCTGTGTGGTCCTGAGAGCTCATCACATAGCAACTAAAGAAAAACACAGAAATCTTATCTTCACCAAATCAGATAACATAATCTATGCAGCAGAAGATGTTTTCTCCATTTGCATGCGTTTTGTCTTTTTGAATAGATTTTCTTAATTCATAGTGTGTGGAGCTCTCAGGACCTCCTATGCATTATTTCATTAGTATTTGAATTGCAGGTGTAGTTAATACAAACACTACGTGTACAGAAAATTTCTGCAATAACATCTGAACACTGCAGTCAGAGTGTTAAAACAGAAATCAAGCATTCGCTCTTTTTCCTGCCGTTGATGTTGTTGAAGATATTATCGTTACTTGCCTGTGCTTGGTCTATTTGCCTGTGTTAAGCTGCAGTGTGTCAAGCTCTCAGAGCCACTGTGAGGAGGTCGTGAAAGGAACTAAACCAATCTATGACCTCTGCCATATCCACATACATCAAATTAAACAACATCCAGAGATAATTACATATTACATAGTATCACATACCTTGCTTGAATGATGACTGTGCTTGTTTAAGAGATTGTGGCACCAGGATACCAAACCATCTCAGTGGGTCTTGCTGAGGATTATGTTCACTTTTCTTCACTGGCGCTACTTCAGGAGCTGTCTCACTACTTGCTTCATCATTTCCCTTTTTTTCAGCGACAACTTTTTTAGGTTTGTTTCTTCTCCTGACACCTGAGAAAAGAAATCATATAAGGACTTTGAAAATAATCATAATAATGAAGGATGTAAACAGGGTATATTTTTGACCACTCACCTTCCTCTTGGGGTCCAATTTCCTCTATAGACTTCACATTTGTTCCAGACTCTGTACTTTGTGTTACTCTTTCTGTGCAGAACTCCACCTCACTATTGTCCAGTGTTCTGCAACACAGGAATTCCAGTCCAAAAAAGCTGTGCAAAACTGACAGTGCACAACAAATACCTTGGAACATTAACCTCCATGAAAAGCATCTAATAGTTTACCTTGTGTGAACACAGACCAGTGGCTCGATCTCACTCGCATACTGAAGTGCAGAGACTTGCTTGTTTCCCATGGAATATCGTGCCTTGGACGTGGAAAACCATCCCTATGGAGAGCAGGGAGGGGAAACTTTACATTTCATATAGACTTGGGAGAAGACACAAGGTAAACTGAACCATCAGTAAAATAGCAAATAAGGAAAAAAGTATCATGCTGCTATGGTTAGGGTTTAATTAAAAACATTCAGACATACTTAAGACTACAAAATTACTCTCATTAATTATGCAAGGCAACCTTGGTGCTACACAAATCAAATGCATTATCATTATTATTATTTTTATTATTATTATTATCCATCAGTAACCATCAGAGAAGTGTGATTGGTCCTAGATTCACTGCATCGTGGCACAAATCATACAGCCACATTCACACAAGGCTGTTATGAAACTATATATTTTGAGCAAAACTATTATTGTCGTAATTTCACAAATCTCTCAATTATTATTTTATTAATCTCTTGATCGGTTTGTCTAGGAAACATTAGAACATTGTAATCGTAAAGTCCAAACTTAATGAGTCTGGACCACAACCATTAACACTCGCAAATTAAGAAGAGGTAAAACAGCTAATCCTCAGAGTCGATCAACAAATTGATAAATAATCTGTAATTCATGATCAACCCAGGTTGTCGTGCAGATGGTCTGATGGTGGCTCGCATGCTACGAGGTTTGCTTTGCTACCTGCTCGATGAGAGAGTTGAGAGCGGCTTGCTTCTCCTCCAGTGACTCCAGCTGCTCCATGAAGCGGAGCAGCTTCTCGTCCAGGGACAGAGAACACTCCTCCAGGTCTGACAGCCCCATGTCGGCTTCTAGTCGAGGATCGAGTCCTTTTTAAATCAACCTTTACCGCCGCCGATAAAAATCCACCGATCAACGCTTCCTCTAACACTGTACTACTTCCGCGTCATGTGACTCACGTCGTCACATGATTTGGATCACGTGCAAGTTAGGTTCCCCACGACAGAAAAGTAAAACAAAGACATTTCTCGTTTCTGGATATTTCAAAGTACTGTAAAAACACTTTGATCAATAATTTCAGAGTGCGATTTATATGTCTGTGTTCAGGACCTCTCTGAATACCTACATACTGAATATCAAAATTTTTACTGTATAGATTAAGAGATTTTTCAAAGTAAAGTGCAACATTTTCACTGTGGAATAGATCATTTCCGGATACTTCAAAGTACTGTAAAAACACTTTGCTCAATAAGTTAAGAGAGAGACTGATATAAGCGCAGTACAATTTCTGTGTCGGCTGGTTTGACCGCAGTAAAAATGTAAAGTAAAGTAAAGGTTGTTTGATTTTAAGATCCAAATCATAACATAATAAGGTCAAATCAAATTTAAAATGTATATGATGTATGACGATATTGCACGAAGACAAAACGAAGATGGCGGCAAGACCGGTTTTTATAAAGACTAAATGTAAAATGTTTTCAAAAGGTAGTTCCCATACCGGGAGTCGAACCCGGGCCGCCTGGGTGAAAACCAGGAATCCTAACCGCTAGACCATATGGGACTGGTGCGAAGAAAGAGAAGATTTATTCATTAAATAGAAAACTTAAATAATATTTTGAAACCTTGTTCTCGAAGAAATTTTATTCCTGCTCTTGAAAATAAATAAATGAATGAGAAATAAATGTAAGACATTGATTCATTATTTGTCTTTCTGTGTCCATATGTAAATGATGGACACAGTCTCGAGATTGATTGGTACACTGAGCGATCCAGACAGATGCAATCTATTCCTAGCGAATCTTCAAAATGTGTGTGTGTGCTTCCACACAGGGCGCACACACACATATACAGACACACACACACACACACACACACACACATCCCCCACTCACTCAGAGAGACACACGCAGTGAGACCAGAGCTCGAACAGTGGAACCAGTAAAAACACGAGTTTCTCTGGTCACAGTTTCTCAGTGATCAGAGCAGAAGCTGCAGTTGGTTTGTACCGGTGCCTGTGTGTGCGTGTGTGTATAGCTCAGTTGACCAATCCTGCTCGAGACTGAGTTTGGGACCTCCTACCTCATTTACATATGAGACAACTAAATGTGGAATTAAATAAATGTTGAAATACATAAAAGTTGAAATAATTGTGGGAATAAGTTTAACACATTGATTAATTTACTTCTGTATTCATGTCCACATGTATTCATTTATTTCTTTATCTATTTCCACATTTTTGTTTTGCAACATTTTTATTTTTCAACAATTAATTGTCCATATGTAAATGAGGCGGTCCCAAACTCAGTCTCGAGCAGGATTGGTCAACTGAGCTATACACACACGCACACACAGGCCCCGGGGCTCCGCATTCTCAGTGCCACACACTCGCACAGAGACAAAAACTGAGACTTGAGCTCGTCACCTCGATGCAGCCGCTCAGTGACTTTGTAAAACAGTGAAAACACAGAGTTTCTCTGGTCACATCTGCTCAGAGATCAGCTGCTTCATGCGCAGAGCAGAAGCTGCAGCTGGTTTGTACCGAGCAGGAGTTTCTGTTTCCTCCTCCTCTCTGCGCTCTCCTTGTGCTCAGGAGAACACGAGACGTGACGCTCACAGTCAAGATTACTGACACCTTAATCATCCCAATAAAAAATAACCTGAACTAACCCTCTGAACTTTCCTCCATAAGAACCGTCACCTTGTTGTTTAAGACTATGTTGTATCGTCCTCCATAGCAGACGTCTGCAGCTGCGGAGGAAAATGACAACAGCCCACACATCTGTCACTCTACGTTGCATACTTATACGCCTGTTTTCACGATGAGCATATCCCTCCCCGTAGCTCGCCGTGATCGTATAGTGGTTAGTACTCTGCGTTGTGGCCGCAGCAACCCCGGTTCGAATCCGGGTCACGGCAGGGTTAATTCCCTGACACGGCTGGGGAGATTTTTTTAATATTTACTATCACATTAGCTACAAAGATCACGAACGTTTTGACGTCGAAGTTAAGTTTTGAGATAATTACATTTAGCTATATATTCATTGTCGTTTGATACTAAAAGATGTGATACTGGAAGTACTGTTTATACTAGACAACACATCTATCTATTTTTCTATCTATCTATGAAACACTGGCATTTTTTATATCAATCAATATATTATGTCTTTATCTGTCTGTCTATATTAAATGTCAGTCTATGTTAGGTGTAATGCCGTACAGTATGTGAGTACATGTATTCTCTACCATTGGAAATATCTCATTGTAAAATATTTATATTATAATGATTAAATATGATTGTAATGTCATTGTATTATAATATAATAATATACTATATATATATTCACAGAGTTTTACTTCACCCCTATGGAGGACCATACATGACATAAGTATAAATAAATAAATAAATAAATGTAGAAATAAATACAGAAATAAATAAATAAATAAATAAATAAAAAAGGAAATAAATTAATTAATACAGAAATAAATAAATACGTTACTAACAACAGAAATAAATAAATAAATGTCTTAAATATATTTGCACATTTATTTATTCCCTGATTTATATTTTTCACGTTTTCAATCACCTTATGCTAATGAGAAAGGCGGGCCTAACCGCAGTCTCATGCAGGATTGGTCACAGGAGTGTAATGATCCAGCCTTTCAATGCTGACTGGTGTCCAGTAGCTGTTTGCAGTGTTGTGCCAGTTCACGTCTCGTGTTCTCCTGAGCACAGGGAGCGAGCAGAGAGGAGTCGCTGAGCGGCTGCATCGAGGTGACGAGCTCAAGTCTCAGTTTTTGTCTCTGTGCGAGTGTGTGGCACTGAGGGGTGCGGAGCCCGGGTGCCTGTGTGTGCGTGTGTATAGCTCAGTTGACCAATCCTGCTCGAGACTGAGTTTGGGACCGCCTACCTCATTTACATATGGACAATTAATTGTTGAAAAATAAAAATGTTGCAAAAAAAAATGTGGAAATAGATAAAGAAATAAATGAATACATGTGGACATAAATACAGAAGTAAATTAATCAATGTGTTAAACTTATTCCCACAATTATTTCAACTTTTATGTATTTCAACATTTATTTAATTCCACATTTAATTGTCTCATATGTAAATGAGGTAGGAGGTCCCAAACTCAGTCTCGAGCAGGATTGGTCAACTGAGCTATACACACACGCACACACAGGCCCCGTGGCTCCGCACCCCTCAGTGCCACACACTTGCACAGAGACAAAAACTGAGACTTGAGCTCGTCACCTCGATGCAGCCGCTCAGTGACTTTGTAAAACAGTGAAAACACAGAGTTTCTCTGGTCACATCTGCTCAGAGATCAGCTGCTTCATGCGCAGAGCAGAAGCTGCAGGTGGTTTGTACCGAGCTGGAGTTTCTGCTTCCTCCTCCTCTCTGCGCTCTCCTTGTGCTCAGGAGAACACGAGACGTGGCGCTCACAGTCAGGATTACTGACACCTTAATCATCCCAATAAAAAATAACCTGAACTAACCCTCTGAACTTGAACTAGTTCATTTTAAGTGTGAACCGGCTCAACACTGCAAACAGCTACTGGACACCAGTCAGCATTGAAAGGCTGGATCATTACACTCCTGTGACCAATCCTGCATGAGACTGCAGTTAGGCCCGCCTTTCTCATTAGCATATGGTGATTGAAAACGTGAAAAATATAAATCAGGGAATAAATAAATGTGCAAATATATTTAAGACATTTATTTATTTATTTCTGTTGTTAGTAACGTATTTATTTATTTATTTCTGTATTAATTAATTTATTTCCTTTTTTATTTATTCATTTATTTATTTATTTCTGTATTTATTTCTACATGTATTTATTTATTTATTTATACTTATGTCATGTATGGTCCTCCATACACCCCTCACACACCGTTGAAATCATTTATGACACATGGTTTCACAACAAAAGGGGACGGTCTTTTTGAATAAGAGGCACGATCTCATTGGTAGTTGCCAACTCGCACGTCAATGTTCCGAGATAAAGAGCCAATCAACTCACCGGCAGATCGCATGTGCTGCTAGCTCTATGCATACGCTCCTCTGATTGGTGTTTAGAATAACAAATCCCCGCCCCCTACTCGAGTGAGTTCCGTGTTTCTAACATCCATCCTGGAGTGGAATTTAGTTAAACAGCTGTGGACTGCTGCAGCTGTAAGACCTTTTTTTATATATAAAACACGGAGGTCAGACTCTGTGCAGCGGGACACTTCCGTTGATTGCATCACTGGTAAGGACAAACATTGATTATCGATTGATTGACATTTATGATCAGCTCCTCAAAATAAAACCTCTAATAATCTTGTTTATGCATACGTTGCCAATGTTATAATCTCAGTTCAAGTGCAATGCAGACAGTTCTCATTCATTAGTTAAACCAACATATGCTTGTTATTTTTAATATCACATTGTTGGAATCAGACACCTGCTGTGGTTGTTTATGAAGAATGTCTTTAAACAGATCATGGACGCCTCTGCAGCATCTGGAGTCCCTCATCCCTACTGGCCGCGGGACCTGTTGATTCCCACTTATGTTGCCAATGACCGTTCCATGTCAGAGATCCTGGTGTTTCTGTTTTCTGTGTCCGGGCTGTTCCTGCTTGTGACCTGGCTGATCACCGGCCGGAGAGGGGCCGCGGGCAGGCTGGGGACATGGAGGCGTCTGGCTTTGTGCTGGTTTGCCGTCTGTGGCTTCATCCACAGTGCCATCGAGGGCTGGTTCTCACTGTACTACGACATTATTCCAGGAGATCAGAGCTTACTGTCACAGCTCTGTGAGTACAGACATTTTTAGAAGAAAGTACATGCTGCATTTTGGAGGTTTTACTAAGTTAATAATACTGTATGTTTGACTGTCTTCTCTCACAGGGAAGGAATACTCCAAAGGAGACAGTCGATATGTGATGTGAGTGACTTTGCACAAAACTTTGTTAAACTTGTGCATAAAAAGAAGAAGCAATGCTGTAACTCATCTCACCATGTGTATTTCTTTGTAGAGCTGATAACTTTACAGTCTGCATGGAGACAGTGACTGCTTGTTTATGGGGACCTTTGAGCTTTTGGGCTGTGTTTACATTTTTAACAAACAAGCCCTACAGATATGTGCTGCAGCTCATCATCTCATTAGGTAAGAAGGCGCAAACACTTAACAATGTTAAACACATCCTTAGAATATCAGAGAGAGATTTATTTTATTTTACCTATCCTGCAAATAAGTGGATCCACAACACATAAGTTCTCAGAGGTGTTGTAATATCTATCTTATGTTGGGAGTTGACAGACAATCTGATTCCAGGTCAGCTGTATGGAGTGGTGCTCTACTTTTTCACCGAGCACCGAGATGGCTACACTCACAGCGAGCTGGGACATCCCATCTACTTCTGGTTCTACTTTGTGTTCATGAATGTCCTGTGGTTCTTCATCCCGCTGGTGCTCATCGTGGATGCATGGAGACAGATGTCAACAGCCCAGAGACACACAGACAACACAAAGTCCAAGAGGAACTGAGGGCAACACACAGAGCTGATCTTGGGACAGTGACTGGAGGAGATACATGAGCAAAAAGACATTTGGAGACAGCATAAACTTTATATTGATGGGAAAAAAATGAGGCAAAAGAAACTTCTGGAGTTGGAGCTGCCTCATTGACATTGTTGTGACTGATGCATTGTATTTTAGCTCGAATGACCAACCGAATGCAAAGAATTGTATTTTAAAGTGCAACGTGTTCCCTGTAACAATTGGAACTTTTCTTCTGGCTTTGTGGAGCCTCAGATAAAGGCTCCACAAATAATAATAATTCATCCTTTTTCTCATTACCGTCTTTTTTTTTCATTCAATTTTATAAAACCTGATGACTGGACTTAAACTCATGCAATATAAAGTACCTGTTCACACAGAAAAAGTATTCAAGTATTTGGTTGATTCTTTTTTTTCCCATCTAGTTTAATTCACATATTTGCTACTGTTGGGATTTCCAACTTTGTGGCTGACAGAATTCTAAACAACTAAAGATAGCATCATTTCAAATTATATTTGTACTCTTACCAGATAAAGATAGAAGTATTTTTAGTTAGATATTAGGCCTTCATACAAATGATTTTAATAACTGTTGGTGCTTAGTGTTAAAAATTTATCTTTCACTTGTTAAAGGCTTATTCCCTTGGATTCATTCAACATCAGACAGAATTCATGGAGCTGTCCCTTCTGGGGCAAAGTCAGTATGACATTGTTTGGGTTCAGTTGCTGAGAATGTTTACACAGTCAGGATTGTTTTAATGAAGCAGAAACATAATAATCTTTTCTCCAATTGATAATATTCTTTCGCCCGTCATGGCATCTGCTGAGTGAAGGCCTTTCATGAAGGATAGAGTTGCCCAGCAACTATCAGAGTAGTAGGAACGTCATTGGGAGTGTCTTCCCGTTCACTTCCGTATTCCAAATGCCAGGAGGATGGATTACGCCTGCGCACTTCCGAGGAGGAGGAACGAAGATCTACTGTTATAAAATAGACAGGCGCCGGAGGTTCAGCGCGCTCTGATACAACTAATGTTTGGAGGCCCATTGCTTTGCTGTAACCTGTTCATTGCTTTCTAAATAAATACTTCATTGAACAAATCGAGTTTGGCCCGTCTTAAAGAATTAACAAACACGCTTTAACACTACCAAAAACATTTTAAATTGTTAAATGGGTGTTACAAACCTTCCTGTTCAACCCAGCAGCTGCAACATTTGAGAACGTTGATTTACGAGGATGAATATAAAAATGTACTTTTGAATGGAACATAGAGATTTTTTAACACCAATGCAATATCACAACAGGTGCTTTAAAAATGTGCCTTGATAAGTCTTTAATTCACTGACCTCTTGACCTCCATACACCTTTCTCGATCACCACCACCTCATCCATGTTAGTTGATGTGACATTGAGCAGAAAGTACAAGTCAAACAGATTTTGGGGTGTGGCTGGGTGATGAACTGACAGAGGAGAGAACTTAGAACTGCAGGGTAGGTGGCTGAAAGCTGGTGTCTTAAGCTGCCTCCTCTGCTAAAGGTTCAGTGTGTAATATTTAGGTGAAAGGGGTCTATTGTCAGTAATTTAATATAAAATTTACCAGAATAATGTTTTAACTAGTGTGCAGTCATCTAAACTGTATTAATTGGTGTTTTATTTACCCTAGAATAGGCCCTTTAAATTTAAATATCTTATATTTACATCTGCAGCTGGTCCTCTCCACGGAGGCCACCATGTTATTTACAGTAGTTCAAAGTGGACAAGTGAAGGTTCCAACAGGTTCTCATTAGTGCTTGGAAGGGGGAGGTGAATTTCGCTGTAACATGAAACTTCACCACTAGATTTCACTAAATAGGGGGACATGTATTATGTTACCGCCCCCTTGTGGCGACAGCAGGTTATTGAGCACGGCTACCTGCAGACAAATTTGAACTCCACTCAGCTCCCACTTTCCTGGGATCATGTATTTTTTCTTCATCGATTGATCATCTCTTTGTATTGTGTGCATCATCCCTGAGAGGTGGGAGGGCGAAGTTGAGGCTGGTGACTGAAGCATAGAGTTAGAAGGTTGCAGTGCAGCTTTTAAATGTTTTTTTTTTTTACTGTAAACCAACAAAGCATGAGACTCAAGTCTCTTGCCGCTCTGACACACTCTGTTCTACCATCATATGCATAACAGGATGGTAAGTTTAAGTGTAAATGAACTAATCTCCTCATGGCTGCTGCCTTCTTACCCACAGCCTGGAAGAACTCTATCATAGCTCTGCGGCCACACACTGTCCTCTGTTGTGTCCTACTTTACCGTTATCTGCTCATTATTATCACTTGTATAAAATAACGTATAGATTTCTCAAATAAGAAGATGAGAAGTTGCAACCTGCCGAAATAGCTCAGTTGGGAGAGCGTTAGACTGAAGATCTAAAGGTCCCTGGTTCGATCCCGGGTTTCGGCATTAGCTTTTTGACGCAACGCGGCGGATATGTGGTGGTTCGAGTTTGGGACCCGCAGATCGAGTGCGACACCGTGCGCCCAGGCAGAGGAACCACAACCTTTACATTTTTCAGGACTTACTGCAGGTATTGCACACACACACAAAACTAATAAATATGATCCTCGTTACATCATCAATTGAATTCCTGCAGTGAATAGAGGTAAGCATAATCAAAAAGCATTAAAAGTAAAAGCACTCACTTCCACTGGAAAATGGTCCCTGGGGTTTAAGCAGAAGCACAATTTTAATAATTTATGTGAGGTTGCAGCTAAATGTTTGCAAATAGTGAGAAATGTCCAGACAATTACCCAGCTATGCCTTCACAAACATATCGACCACTGCTTTGCCTGTAAAATGTGAAAATGTGAAGGAACTAGTAACTACAGCTGCCAAAAGTAGCCAGGTAGAAGTTTAAAGTATCATGAAAAGATGAGTAGAGTACTGTATTGTACTTGAGTAAATTTAAAAACTGCATCAGAATATATTTTATTCGACACATGGTTTTTACTCTGACGTGACATTCAAGAAATTCATGTGAAAGCAGCAAAGAGTTGGGAGGAAAACAAGCATCTACAGAGTGACTTTAAATCTCCATAGTAGCTATAGATGAACTTCCAGGTCAAGGTGAGTCGTGATGAAAACGATACTGATGTGCCGATAATATCTGATGATAAATTCAACATCTTTGATCCTCAGCTGAACATTTTGCTCAGTCTCACTCCCAACTGTGCATTTGTCTCCTTCTCTTTACTTGCTATGTCCTTCAGTGCCTTTAAAGCAGCAGGAGATTCTGGCTGTAGTTCCAGCAGCTTCCTGAATGCCCGCTTGGCCTCCTCGACCTCATTCACCATCTGGCAGGCCTGGCCCAGCCGGTACCAGGCTTTAGCACCACCTGGTTCCAGCTCAGTGGCTTTAGACGCACTGGCCCTCGCCCGCTCTGGCTGGCTAAGTTTGAGCTGGCACAAAGACAGGTTTGAGTGGAGCTCTGCTTTGATCGTCTTGAACTCATGAACTGAAGGAAGGTGCTGTGTTTCACCACCATTGCTTGAGTCACACAGTGCCAAAACGTTTTGCTGTTGTCCGTTTTTCTCTTGCTCTCTAAAGAGGCCATAGAGAGCGATGAGGAGCTTGAGGCCTCGGCTGTAGCTGTCAGCAGCTCCCCACACATCCCCGCTCCTGTATCTGGCACCACCCCTCTCCTTGTGGGACTTCACCCACTCCCATTTTTCACCAGGTGGCATCTCCCAGGATTCCATGCCTGGCGTGAAAGCTTGGAGCTCAACTGTGGCACATACAGGAAGGTGTCCCTCTGCAGGTTGTGGAATAGAGACAACTGGTCCATGTCCAACTGGAGAGAGCAGTATCTGAGTAGTAAAACACGATAACGATAAGACCGGCTGTATACTTTACATTTGAATATATACAATACATTCTTAGAAAGAAAAGAAACGAGAAGACAACAATGCAATGTACAGTGCCACGCTTTAAGCATTTAGCCTTTCAGCTTGATATAGAAAGACCTTGAGACTTATATGATTGCAGCTTGTAGGAAAAACAACAATAAGCTTTGTGTCAAGCAGCAGGGGCAAACTGGTAACAACTCAGGATTGGGAAAATGCAGGTTTTCTCATTTGGATAATATTTCTCTCTGCCATGCTCCAAACTTCTTCTTGTTTTCAAACATTTGATTCAAAAGATCACTTCCGTCCTTCTCTGTCAGATAATTATCCTGCTACTTAGACTGACCTGTCTTGAATGCCAGTGGACATCCTTGATATAACCATGGGAACGGGTGAGCATGATTTAGCATGAACACGTTATAACAAGACCTACTAGGTGTATCTTTCTTTTTAGATTAAACTCAAGTGATATTCAGAATATATTTTGTTATTTATTTGAACACACTAAATTTGAATTACCTTCACTCTCTTCACTCTTACCTCACATTTCTCTCCAGCTCTCATCCCCTCCAGACATGCTTCTGTAATATCACACTGGCCCTCCCCCAGCCTCAGTGTAGTCCAGTCCCCCAGTGGAAGCTGCAGTGCAGAGTCCCGACTCCTTGGGAAGGAGGTTCCCACCACTTTGGTGACTTCAGTGACTGAGAGCTTTTCGTCAGAGTCTGGAGTTTCAGTTTCATCCACGTTTGCTTTGAGCCGCACTCGAACCCGACACAGCGAACCCAGCCTCGGAGAGTGACTGGATGAACTTGCTAGAAAAGACAGAAACAACTGAGGTAAAATTACTTGATAATTAAAAAATTACTTTTCTAAAAATATGGACTGAAAATGTATCATATATTCTGAGGAATGGATGAATGTTAGAAATTAAACATACATCTACCATCTTCGGAAGCAGACACAGTTGGACTCTTCTTGCGTGTTGGCTTTTGCTGGACTTTCCAGAGGCCTCCGGGACACACCGACACCCACGAGGTAACATCACCACTGTCATGATCAACATTACCATGCAGGGTTTCCAGAGGGGGAACTGGCTCCATCGCTGGGTTCACAGAAAGAAAATCATACATCCACCTCAATGCACATTTTTCAATGCTCAAAAACGTCACAAAGGTTGTGATGTGAAGTTGGTTGAAACTGTTTTGTTTAGGTGTCTGTTTAACTTAATTGCAATTCTGAAGGCTGTAGGTTGTGCTGATGTTTGACTGTATTTCATGATACTGACCGGTGTTACGACTACTTTGTCCATCTCACTGAATATCTGCACTACAATCTACATCCTCCAGAGAGATCACACCGTTGAATAAACACTTCTCCAAACAGTTTCAACGAAAACATTTAAACATCATAATCTTCTTGAATGAATTTTTAACAAAAGTAAAACAATCACTGTGTGTATACGTGTCTAATAAAGGGATACGTCACTTGTGACTTATTGGGATGTTCACCACAGACAGTTCAATTCCAGGTGAGGGTTTCGTTAACTCTCTCTGGACTAAAAGGTGTTTCACAACTAGAGCTGCATCAAATAGTCGACGAACAAAAAAATGCCTGCAGCTATTTTAATAATTCTATATTTCTACATTGCCACGTTATCACTAGTTGATATGTTCCTTGCAGGTTTACCAGCAGTAAACAATGGGACGTGCCTTCTCTGCATTGAACGGCAGCAGCTGTAACAAAACATAGAAGTGTTGCATTTTACTGAGAGTATCAATAAACACGCTGCTGCTTAACAACAACACAGAGTAGCATTAGCATCATGAAGCTAACGAGCCAAACCAAAGACCCTGAATGAATTTCACTACTCTACATAACACCAGCGGTAGTTCCGTGTCACTTGTAACTTAAAAGAATCTCTCTTACCTCGGTTATAAGTCTAACATGAAGAATAGTTTATCGATAAGAAACCGATAAACTGTGAAGGTAACAGAGAATAAACAAAACAGTGGGTACTCTTCTTCCTCGTTGTTATCCCGCTCGTGGGGGCAGTAGCGCCTCCTACTGTACCGGAAGTTAAACGCAAATTACTGTTTACATCATTACTGTGGTTTACAATTGAAATATATTATGCAGCATGTCTGGGCAATACAAAAAGTAGACACACACTTTAAGGAACTGTTTATTATCAAAGCTAACAGAGGTTACAGTAGAGCACTTTTATTGATGTGTTCCTAAAACAAGAGCCTTACTCCTATATTATGAATAAAAGTAATATTCAACTTCTTTGTTAAATTGCAAAATATGAATCTTCAATAAGGGCTTACCATTAGCTGTACAGCCATTTCACACGTTTTGAACTTCACACATGCATATGTCTAGAATGGGGGCTTGGCACAGGCTCTCCGCTAGATATTGGACTGAATTTTTTCTCGGATAAATTTCAGGTTCAAATTCCAGCCTGCATATTTATTTGACTATGTTATCTTAAGTATGAGCAGAGATGCTAGACAATGAGTGTAGTTATGTACACAATTAATGAAAGTCCATAATAATTAAGTAATTAAATAATTTTAGCAAATTTATGCACAGGGTTTACCCTCAATAGTCAAAATGAATACAAAATAATGCATGGGTAAATTAAGTTTAATGCAATATAGCATTTACAAAACTTGAAAAAGCTTTCACTCTCTCTGTCACACACACACACTGCATCTCTGCCTCTGTATTGGCCTTTGACTTGTACCACTCATGTTTAAGTCTTGTGTGTTAATCTGTCCTGTCAGTATGAGTTAGGGCTCTATCTTTTCAGCACTGGAAACCATTAGGCCCAACAGAGACATACCAACCAACGTGTGTGTCTGTGTGTGTTTGTGTGTGTGTGTTTGTGTGTGTGTGTGTGTGTGTGTGTGTGTGTGTGTGTGTGTGAGTGAGTGAGACAAAAGAGGAAGAGGAAGAAGGTCATCTTATATGCAATCTGTCCTTTTACATGGGCCTGTTTTGGACCCTTGATGAGAATGAGACAAAGTAATAAACTTGCTACACTAATGACATTGCACGACTGGATAACGAGAACCATACACGTTTGTAAGTTTGAGCCATAGTGCTAAATATTTCTCTAAGATAAGAAATCATCAGAGAATTGACAAAGTGATTAAACAAAAGGAAAAATATGTAATCGAAAGCTTGGATTAAAAAAAAGACGTTATGAAGTAACCTTCCAGTAGGGGCCGCTCTCTCCTCAGCACTAGAGATCACTTGGATAGGTTCAGTACTGACTAGACTGGGCATATCATGTTCAGTGCAATATTACAAGTAATGTGATGTAACACAATTTCTCTCGTTTTTAGAAATATGTGACCTGAACAGCTCCATATGTTAATATAAGTTTAGGGTCATAGCGCCACCTACTGATCAGTGTATTATTATATTTTATGAATTATTCTGACCGATCCTCACAAGGTACACAGGTGTATCATGACCAGACAAACAAAAAAGTATGACGGTGCAATTTGAAAAACGCAACAGGAAGCCTTCTATTTGGCATTCAGTGGCCATTTTGGCCATATTCCACATTTTTACTTTGAGGCACTTGTACCAGGGCTTACATCAGATCAAATTCAAATTGAGATGAGTGTCCTCAAAACAAGATGGAGATACAAACTAACTCAAAGATTGATTTTTCGTAACACGGTGTGACCGTGGCGTGGTGTCAAAGTTTGATTACACGCCATTGACACACGATGTTTAAATACATTTTTTTTAATTAAATTAAATTTTAAAAATTTTAAAAAAAAGTATAAATTAAAAATAAATTTAAAAAAAGGTTTATTTTGCAGTCTTGATGCCCAGTGTAGCAGAGGGACTCATTTTAAAATCTACTTCTTACACTACAGCCCATTGTTTTAGCTCATATTGAGTATTTTTTTAATTTTAAACGAATAAAGAAATACCGTTGTATATTTGACATTACAATTGTACATTGATCTACATAAATGTTTGTCTTCATTCAAGTTCTATACATTTTATTTTATTGTACTCCTTTTCTTTTTCTTTTAAGTTATTTATTATAAGAAAATATATAAAATACAAATAGGAACAACAGCCTCTTTATGCCGTTAATTAATACTCATTTGGTAAATTAACCAAACAATAACATTTATTAAAAATGAACATAACATTGAGCTGCATTCTAAATACGTAAAAGCCGAGCTCTTGGATAAGAAGATGAGTCTGTAAAAGATGCATCACTGTATCACTGAGACTGTATCAGCAGAACCCAGTACCGCAAAGACTGGGTGACCCTTTGACTTGAACTGGAACTACCAGGCCTCACTAAGCAGACTGACAATGGGATGGTGAGGAGGGATTCACTGTAAGTAATAAGCGGGATTTTAAGAAGGGATTCTAGAAAAGTACTCTAAAAAGTGTGTTTGGTGGTTGTTAGAAGCCCAGCTGTAAAGTTCTGCACTGTCTGAAGCCAAGCAGCTTGAACATTAAGGCAAACCCAGCATTACAATAACCCCGGCGTGAAGATATAAAAGCGTGAATAATTTGTTCATATTGCAAAAAGACAACAATGATATCTGGATTTGTTTTACGGAGGTGCTCAGGGTCTCAGATAAAGACCTCTGTTTTGTACAAATTTTACTGCAAAGAGTTTCATGAGAACCAGTCTCTCACATCAGTGAAGCGGCTCTGTAGTGCGGCCAGCTTGTCAAACTCGGCGAACTTGAGAGATTTAACTGTGTCATCTGCGAAACGAATAATGAGACCTAGTGGCAGCATACACTGTGGGAACAGAACTGGTCCAAAAATTGATCCTTGAGGTACACCACAACAGTTCAAGAGGTGAATGAACCCAATTAAACAGAACATTTGACAGGTAAGATGGGAAGCAACAAACTCTTGTTCCAGAAATACCTACCCACACTAATTTTCATTTTCAAATAATTTTGCTATCATTTTAGATTCGCAAAACCAAATGATGCATCTTAATCTAGCCCTTCTTTCCTCTACCCACGCTGTCTCATTTCCTTCTAACTCTCATTCCCTATATTTCACACGCGAATCAGAACCTTCACTTATTTAATCCTTCTCCACGGGTTACCAATATCATCTCTCTCTCTCCTGCTTCTCTATCTACCCTCTCCTTCAACCCCCTCACCTCCCTCTTGGCTCCCACCAACCTCCCAGCTGGTCTTTTGTGAAATACCCCAGTGGGTAAATTCAGAAGCACGTATCTCAGGGCTCGTTGACCGTTCTACGTTCGCCAGAAGGGCGTTGTAACCTGCCAGTAGTTGGGTCCAGGGAACAGCTGCAACCTCAGTAGCCAGGTCTGAGTACTGCAAAGAGGGATGGTACGACCTCTGCTCACCTCTCTGAGGGGTTCAACATGCGTCATTCTGGGAAAAGGTGGAGTATGACAGGTGAACAAAGAAGAGAAGAGAGCCAGAGAGAAAACAAGATGAAAGGAAGAATCAGAACAGTGTGGTGTGGGATGGATGGATGGAGGGATAGATGGATGATTGATAGATGGATAAATGGATAGATAGATAGATAGATAGATAGATAGATAGATAGATAGATAGATAGATAGATAGATAGATAGATAGATAGATAGATAGATAGATAGATAGATAGATAGATAGATAGATAGATAGATAGATAGATAGATAGATAGATAGATAGATAGATAGATAGATAGATAGATAGATAGATAGATAGATAGATAGATAGATAGATAGATAGATAGATAGATAGATAGATAGATAGATAGATAGATAGATAGATAGATAGATAGATAGATAGATAGATAGATAGATAGATAGATAGATAGATAGATAGATAGATAGATAGATAGATAGATAGATAGATAGATAGATAGATAGATAGATAGATAGATAGATAGATAGATAGATAGATATCCCACCACAGAGACTATTAACACATTTCATTGGCCGAGAGACTGAACTAGAGAGAAGGTGAAAAATTAATAGAATTTCGTTTTTATCTTTGACATGGTTACTGCCTATTATCACGCTATCACACATCCCTTTATCCTTATCAGACTGTAACACACACATACAACCTCCATGATCCTGATCAAGCCAGAGTTTAACCCTCACAATGTAGTAACCACTGCACTTTTATAATGTTCATGCATGCATTTGTGATACTTTAGCTATTTTTACTGAGAAAAGCCTGAATGTTTACAGTGAGCGACACTGAGAGCTACAAGCCTCACTATACAAACTCTGCATGTATGTAAAAGCTTTATTCAAAATTAGTTCCCACACTCAGTAATAGTAGATTATACAAATATGATAAAGTCAAAGATCATTATACTTCATTAAGACTCCCCCTTGCACTGAGGTCAAAATAGATGTCAAATGTGATTTGGACAAAGCTAAAACCTAGCTCTGAGCATTACAATCTTAAAACTGCTAACCACAGACACGTAAAGTACTTCGCCATTTCCTATTTTTTGGTTCGTTCAAGCCAAATGTCATGATCGCTGTCAGTTCAAAGGAGCTTGATTTACGGATGTTGTTCTAGGTCAAGTGGAGATCACAACGCTATTCCTGAGGATGATCATAGCCACTAAAACGATACAGGGTCAAGAGAGACAGATCTAAGGAGGGTGTGTGCTATCAGCGACACCAACATATATAGCATATTGTACACTGTCATATGGGTATTGCCTTTCAGACCGATCAATCAAAAAACCAAAGCCTGTCTCGGTGCACGACCTTGTAATTCAGAGTGATCGCCAATAGAGTTGCACAAGAAGTGAAATATGACTTTTCTCTTCCATTAGCAGTGATGGAGCAGAGTCTGCCAGGTCAGGGCCATTCATCTACATTATAATGTCATGATGAGATTGCTCAAACTGCAAGGGGAAACACAGGCTCCCAGTTTAACTCCCATGGTAACAAGACATCATAGTATTGCATCCTTATGTGGCAGATGCAGTGTTACATACACAGAGGCTGCGCATTTAGATTGCGTTCTTCTGAAAATGTTAACGCTGATGACTGCAACACGTGCATCACATGTTATTGAATGAATATTAATGATGCTTCAGTGCTTCCCACGGCTCACACATCAAAGCTCATTCTTTGGAGCAAGTGTTATCCTCACATTGACGTCTGCATGTTAAAAAGAGTTACAAAGGAAAATATTAATAAAATTCTAAAAATGAGAAACTATAAAAACATGAGCAGAAGAATTATAAATTAAAGTTATTAATAAGTAAACACTAGTCAAGATATCATTGGTGAAAGGAGCAGGAAAGATGAGTATGATAAATTATATGAATATTGCAGAGTGTATTTAATTGTTTTTAATTGTTATTGCAAGTTATTGCACAAATAGAGGGAACACAAAGCTGCTGCATCCATGTGAGCTGCAATGAGGATGGAGAAGGTACAATTACTTGAAACTGTCATTTGCAGTACAAATTATTCATTCAATACCCTTTAACAGTAGACAAAATACAAAAAATGTGTGGTTATTTATTATCTCTAAAACAATATCACATCAAATTGTCAAAAAATAATTAAGATTTCTGATGGTTTGTTTGAGACACACAAACACAAATACCCAAACTCCTTCACCTGTCGTTCATGAAATTACTAAATATGCTCCCAGCCACAGACACACTATACGTACACACAAAGCGCGCCACAACTATACTGTTACTAAACACATTTAAGACGTAGCATGCTAATGTGTGTGTGCCCAAGAGCAGCACAGTGAATCTGGAATTAAGTAAAGGTAAATTAGTTTTATCTGGAATATAAACAGGCTCCTTAACTCCCATTTAGTTGTTTCTCTGGGGGCCAGTTATACAGTCGGACCTGTGCAGCCTGAGTACGAACCCACTGAGGGGAGGAGATGGCTATCGGGAGCCACAGGGCATATAGGGGGACCGTTTTTATCAATGCACACGCTGTAATGGGGTCTTCCTGTGAGGGGGCCTGAGGAGTTTCTTTTGACAGAGTGTGTGTGTGTGTGTTGTGTAATCGGAGAAAGTCACTGTGGGCCATTATCCCTCTGCACGCATGCATATTAGCACACATCTGGATATGTTTCTCCCCAAACGGTCATACCTGCTTACAGACTGGCAGTGCCTGTGACCTTTTAATACTATATAAGGTCTTTTAGATGATGCCAGTTAGTATACCACCACCACTGCATATCTATACACAAACACACACACACTCACTCACACACCTGTTCATGTCATGTCACAATTCATGCACACCATTATGTCCACGATTTCCTGTACATGATAAATTGATGTGCTCACTCATGTCAGATATCTGCGGAGGATTCTCGGAGGGTATTAAGCGAGTCATCCGTGTACAGCTGATATACCGTCAGCTGTTAACAGCGTAATCAGCTGAAGCAAAATCTATCTCTTTGATGATGCAGCCCACAGTATGAAGATGTTAATGCTCGCTTGACACATCCATAAAGATTTTACAGCTGTGTTTAGGTGAGACCTTATCTGTGACGCCCGGGTCTCCATTCTGACGATCTGAGCACATGGAATTAATAATAGAGGTCAAGCGCATTTAACATGTGTCCAAAAGACACGTTTGATGGTATAAAAAATCACTGTGTCGGATGCATGGTTGCTTACTCTTTTAATTAGTTATGGGTGTGTTTTGGGTGTAACATGCAGCAAACTGGTGCCATCTCACATTCCCTTTAAAAGCCAGGTGTGCTCCCACCTTGGCAGAGTGCTATTATGCTGATAGATTTGTCAGGCTTCACTGCAGAGCAAACAGTTTGACTTTGTATGTAACAAGCATTGTGCACCTGCCTAAGTTGGCACATGTTACAATCTTGAAAATTTGCCCTTGAATTTGGACCAGGTTTTCGTTGCTTAATTGTTTCGCTGACTCAAGGTAACAATGCACCAGCAATGAGCATGACCTCATTTAAATAAGTGCAAGTGCATTTGCTATTTAAACAACGTGGGTGCTGGATGGGAAATTGCCAGCTGTGTACATCTGAGTAAGCCAGACACGCTTTTTACCTGGTGAATGACTTAACAGTGCATCAGCCAGTCAGCCTAAAATCTGCACTGCTGAGGCCGCGTCCACTTGCATCTCTTGCTTACTAGATGAGTTAATTCATCGTGGTTTGAGAGGGAGCAAAGTTAAAGAGAAAAAGCCAGAGATGGGCAAAGTTGGCCGTGGAAAAGAAGCACATGTCAGGGTTTAGAAATCATCTGGCCTGCTGGGATTTCTAAATGAGTCCGGTTTGGATCAGGGACTGAGGTCTGTGGAGGGAGGCGAGGGGCTCTAATGCAGACCAGCCTTCAGTCAAAGTAACAGTTCTCAGCTCCACGCTCTGTTAGCTGGTGGACTGGGGCATGTCCTGTCATGTGTGTGTCAGTTACTCTCGGTGGTTTCACGCAGTGCTCTCAACGAGCTGCCTGTGGTGGGACAAACCAAATCAATCAGATAAGAGGCTGAATTTGTCTTTAACCTGCTGGAGGGCGGTGATAAGTTCCCCATCTGGCTCTAGGGAACTCCGGGACTTTCACAAGGTTTATTTGTACATTTTATTAATTTACACCTGATGCACACAGACTCAGTGTGTGTCCTTCTTTAAAGCAATGATCCCTCTGGGTCAAGTGTATTTGGTCTTGATGGATCCTCGAACCAGAAGTTTATTTGCAGTTGGTTATGAATGCCCAATGTTGCTTGAGGTTGGGGGGTAATGGGATTTCTTGGTGGAGTCTCTCCATTCTTTGATGTTCTTTGTTTTTCTGCAGTCTGTTATCAACCGTTCCCACTGGCTCACTATGAGTATTTCTGAAAATGTCATGCTGTATTCACACATTGGCTCACTTTGACATTTCCCTCAAGGGCTGGTATAAGAAACGTTAAAGAAATTGTCAGGAGCAAGTGACTCTGACATTTTCCGTTCTCATACACAGCCCCGTACATTTAATGATGATAGTTAAATGTTGTTGATGTCCGGTCTTTTGACACACTTTCTCTTCCAGAGGCATCTCTGATGATAGTACAACGCTCTGATGCATCTTTTTAATATGACCCAGGTCTCTTTATGTTGCAGAGAAGGAAGCACAACTGCCTTATAAATGATATATTTCTTTGTTGATATCCACATTTCAACATCTTCGAGACTGGTGTTGTCAGTGTGTTACTGGTGGGGAAATGGTGCCATCCAGTGGCAGAATAAAGAGAACTTGCATCTTGCTGATCTTCAGACCTTTTGAATTCTTAATTTCTTCTTCCTCATGGGTCAGATGGGTTCCACTACAATAAAGCTACTACAATCTTATAAGTATGACTTCCACGGAAAATGGACTGGTGCGGGAAATAATCCTTAAAGATTGTCCCTGCAGATACCCCCCTCTTTCTCAGTTTAAACAGGGAGGTTTGACCGCTGTCCTCTTGAGATCCAGGGCAGTGTGAGGAGAGGGCAAAGGCAGAAAAGGGCAGCCCACCCATTGCAGTCCAACATGCGGCAGGCAGATGTACCGGCGGGTGTACAGGGCTCCTTTCAAAGTACAAAAGTTTTATCTAAATAAGTCCCAGCTGAGCCGATGTTGCTGTTTTCTCCTCAGACCCAGTCCTCTTATTCTCCGGTCCTCCGTCTCTCACTCATCTTTGTAGGCCTCTAATGCTAGACCCCTCACACTGTCTGACCTATGACTTTGTGCCCTTACATTTTCAAGTCCCCCCCCCTTTTGTTCTGCTCAGAGCGGGTGTATGTGTGGCAGATCTCAGGGGAGCAGGTAAAGTATAAATCTATTGCAGTTCTGACATCTCACAGTCTCTGGTTCCCATTTGGTCTGATGCCCTGCAATCAGTCACTCCTCTGCTCTCCTTTCCTGTTCATTGTTCTCATTCTGGAGACTTTTACAAAGCCTTGTGAAGGCCCTTGTGCTCCTGCCACAAAAACAATGAATATCATATGCTGAAAAAACACCCACGTCCAAATCAATGATCTCTACTCTGATCATGTCTCAGTTGTATTTTATTCTGCCTGGTAAGAAGCATTGTTCAATTGACATATAGTTTTAATGAAAACATGGGTTCACTCAGTGGGTATTGTTGCTGACAGCTCGCAGCAGCAGCACTTTGGGGGGTGGACATGTTCCCGCACTGTTCTTTCATCTCCAGTCATATCGGCTTGATCAGTGAAAGCGCTTAATGTGGACATGTGTTTCCCCCTGTTAACAGTCTGCTACAGGGCACAAATGTACACATACACGGCGAACACGGAAGAGAGCGTCTGTTTCCACTCCTCAGAGAGCTGGCTGATACGGCGGTCTGTGGGATTTGCAAGACCTTTAATTTGTCGCTCATGTAACGCCACGTAAACTCTGTCCTCTCCTCATGCACGACCTGGTTGAAGATGGTTACAGGAACATTAAGATGTAATTTAAGGAGCTCACTGGTAGATACAGCAATTATAGAAGAGATACAAGATTTAATTTTGGATATATTATATAAATAAATGAATAAATAGGCCTGGGCACACACATATTAACATAAATCTTTCTCTCTGAAAATTTGATGAAAAGATTGTTACCGCTCTAATTTCCATCATCTGTAGCCAGGAGACATTTAGCTTAACTTAGCATATACATTTGACTGCATAACCACCCAACTTGATTTTACATTTTCTTCACATTAAATTAAGTTTACAGGCTGTAAGGTGAATTAAGGTTTTACCTTTGGATGGACCACAGTTACACAAAGAGCTGCAAAAACTAACAAAAAATGCCAGTTTCGGTAATAATAGAAAAAGTTCTGAATTTCTTCAGTGAAAATGGCAAAAATCCTTTTTTTTTTTCATTTCCAGCTTCTCCAATGTGACGATTTGTCTTGTGTTATAGTTAATCTAATATATTTACGTTGCAGCAAATAAAAGTAAATAATTTCAACTCTAACAAACTGTGAAAGACGTCTTACTGACAAGACAATCCATCAAGGATTAGAGGAAATAAAAAGTGCAGTTTTCAATCATTTCAATAACTTGTTTTTGGATGGGGGGTGAGGATAAATGTCAGAGAGAGAGTGCTGAGTGTAGAAGAATGAAGAGAAGATCTTCATAGGGAACTTTGGAATTGAATGCGAAGCAGACGGTGAGACGTCCAGGCATTGCAACATTTGTGTGTGAGGATCAGGGTTATAGAGCCAGTCAGCTCTGCGTTAAGGGACTCGAAGGGGAGGGTGGGCTGAGATACTTGAATATTTCAGGTCATTCTACTTCATACTTGCGAAAACACTTTAGAGGCACATACTTTTACTCTTTGGCATTTATTTACCAGCTATAGTTACTGTTTAGATTGTATTATTACTAAACCAGAGAATAAACCTTTTTCTACCAATATTTCACATGCAAATACAGAAATGTGGTGCAAAAAGTCATAACAGGGGCAAACTCTGTGAAATAGCGAAAACAACACCGGAAATGCTTCCAGGGACCCAAAAATGTGATGAACTTGGCAGTTGTTCAATGTAGTTCCACTGACGAGTACTTACTTTGTTAAGTTATTGATGTCTGCTACTCGTCAGTGGTGATGGAACTAAATTGAACTACAGCCAGGTTCATCCCTTTTTTGGGTCCCTTAGAAACATTTCCAGTGTCGTTTTTTGTATTTGCAACGAACAAACAATAAAAGTATACTTGGCAAAGTATGCTTGCACCACCATGGCTGAGCCTCGGCCTCTTCCAAATCCATTTCAGGTGTTTCTTCATCAGTAATATTGCTACTGCAGGAGGCGGGGTCTAATGTTACCTGCCCCCTCTGATTGGATCAGTTGGCTAACTCCCCTCTTGCTATTGAATACTTTTAAAATTATGTTTTTTTTAAACAATATGAACATGCAACAGTTCAGTTTGTCCTGTCTTCAAAAAACATGATGGCCTCTATAGAGAGGATCAGCTCCCGATTTAAATATAAAGTATTTAAATATAAAGGTCCCAGCAGGGTAAAGAAAACAACATTTCGTACAATTTAGATGAAAAATACTAGTGAAAATATCACTAGGATTATTTAATATAAAGTTCCTGCCAAAAGATCCCTTTCACCTAAATCTTACACACTGGACCTTTAAGTAAAGTACAGATCCATAAAAATGTACTTTAGTACAGTAACTCAGTAGCTTCACTTGGTCACACCCCACCACTGCTGCGTACTTTCACCACAGTACATCGCTCTCTCATCCTCAGCCTCGACTGAAACCTGGCAACAACAGGCTGGGAGATGCTTTCAGTCCCTTGAAGCAGGCCAGAGGCTGATCTAAGCCTCGGCCGATCTGACTGTGTGTTAGATCTCCAGAGATGACGAGAGCGCCCATACATCACAGTCAGAGATACTGGAGTTTAGTGAGAGCTGACATCAGGGGCAACATTTCACTCTGACAGTCCAGGACAAGTGCCAGCCAGCTGCCAGCGATGTGCCAGCTTTTACTGGACTGCTGCAGTCGGCCACAACACAACTATTGTTAAAATATGGCGTGAAAACCTGTGTTCTTCACCAAGAAAATGTTTTAATTCTGACGCTGACGGCCTCTTGTAGTCTCCTGACATCAGACTGGCGGATGCAAAGACTGGTGTCTGGAGCTGGTTAACTGGTGTCACTAGTTCACAGAGGGCAGTGTGTGCAATAAAGGCTTGAGATGATGCCAGCGCTCAAACGTTAAAGGCAGAACATATACGCTTGTCTCTGATGTGCTCTGTCTTGTTGAATTATGGAGCCAATATGTTGGCATACAGGTGATATTGCTCTGACATTACCGGCTAATATCAATAATACACAACTTATTGAAGTACTTTTCCAACCCACCCAAGTTGAAGTCAAGATCGGGTTTTTTGTCAAGGATTTAACATGGTAGGAAATTGAAAGCCAGAGACGGACTCACAGGGCCTCGGAGTCTTTCAGACATGCCTGCTGGGCTCGGAGGATCACACAGGATGAGCGGGCTCTGACCTCACTGACATTTAGGCAAGGCCAGAGCACCAGCAAATTGTAGAAGTGAGGTTGAACTTCAGTCTCTGATGGAGTGAAAAGAGATTTCAGTCTTAATCATGAATTTACTAGCTTCACATTCTAAATGCACTTCAATAACTCACCAGAACACATGCCTCTGGAGTGTGTCAGTGACTTCTATATCCCCGGGGCTGGTGATGATGACTTTGCTATCAGCGAGTCACGATTCCAGCAAAGCACTACGTGGCCGGGTGACACCAAGTGCTCGCAGATTTGTTTTGACGTCTGTGATGCAGCGGTAGTCTGGTCTGAGTTCATTTGCTCGTCTGTTTACGTTGCATAAACTATCTCTTATATCCTGTTGATGAACTCATATCAGCGTCCTTGTTTGGTACAGTAGCATGCTCTCCCCTCATTTCATCCTGTGTCCTGGCTCCACTCTGTGGTAGAAAGTTTGCCAATAAGGGAGCACATGTGCTATTATAATGACTTGAGTATGGACAATTGGGTGCAGAACCAAACAAAAATCCTGATCTAGTCAATTTAAATGTGCTTTCATAAGGGGACTGCAGACTGGAGGTATGCACGCTACCTTTATATTTTTTTTAATATTTTTTAAAAGTCATCAATATCAAGAGAAGATCAGCTCCACTGATCCAATCAGAGCGGGCATACTAGACCCTGCCTCCTGCAGCAGATGAACTCACTGGTGAAGAAAAACAAAAATGGACAGTTTGTAGTTATTGATGTAGTAGACCAATGCATCTAACACATACTTTTACTTTAAATACTTTAAGTATATTTAAAACATGTACTTTTAAAAATGTTCTTTTACTCACTTATTGCATGTATTGTGAATTAACGTGGCTCTCCCACACTACTGCTACATAATGTAGAAGTGAACCCAGGGATCAGTCTGGTGGTGATGTCTGGTGATATGATTTCACTATACAGGTAATATAATTACATACAAACTAAATATAATAAAATGACATTGTCCTCTTACAGGCTTATCTTTACTATGAAATTGTACTGTTGTTATTGCCCCTAATATTTTGTCTGAGTGGGGTATATGTTACTGCTGACACAGCTATGAGTTTCTAACTCTCATTATTATTGACAACCCCCACTCTCACTCGTCGGCTGGGTAGACAAGTATCCACAGGGTTTTTTGTGGCTTTAATATTTCGTAGGTAAAGAGACTGTATATGACATGTTGCTACTGTTTGTGCCAGGAATACTAGTCCCTGTCTGAGCCCCCCGATGTCTACTGAGGTCACATGAGCTGGTACTGGAGAGACTGCAACTGGCGGGGGTGACCACCATGCTGGAGTCCTACCTCCCAGAGTGTGTGTGAGTGTGTGTGTGTGTGTGTGTGTGTGTGTGTGTGTGTGTGTGTGTGTGTGTGTGTGTGTGTGTGTGTGTGTATGTGCAGTACAGAATGCCTGGGAGTAAACCGCATTTGATTTTTATACGCTTGTGGCTAACAGGAGCCAGATGTAGCTGCCTCCAGGGAGCTTACCATCGAAACAGCCATTTATTTCTCCTTTTCACTCTCTTTAATGAGAAGTGTGCATATAGCTTACATACTTGTATTGGGTATACATGTTTGCGTTAAACCACCCAATAATCCACAACAGCATTTCCATTTTTTGCCAAGTATAGAACTGCTATGTGACTTTGCTTGCTTGTTAAGCTGAGTCAAGGACAGTCAGGATGTTCTGTTGAAATGACATGTGCATGAGAGTGAGGAGATCCATGATTTCATCATATAAAGATAAATGAGAGACAAAAGATCAGGGCTGTGAGGACTCACAGTTCTCTGGATGCTCAGTCTGGCACCAAGACTCCAGAAGATTCATGAAGCGTAAGTGAGAGGTGAAGAAATGAGCCCACACCCACACACAAAATCCAGTGGACTGGTCAAAACCGTTCTGAAGACTAATCCAGGCACTCCCCGGCCAATTAATGAAATTCATTCACTATTAATGATAAATACCAAACTGCACTTATTGCACCAGGCTGACATGTTGTCTTCTGAACATACACATAGATGAGTTTAGAAAAGGAGAACACAAAGCATAAGAGAAGCGATCTCGAGAGAAGGGAGAGTGTTAATTGAAAGCGAATGTGTCTGTGCTGGCGGCTGGTCAGAGATGGGCCGGGGTCCCAGTTGGCTTCCACTTCAAAGGCCGACTCGCCTGTCTCGAGCGCACCTGCAGCCGGTTAAACCCTGCTCTCATCACTCAGAGAGTGGAGGGACCTCTCCTACAACTTCGAGCCCTCACCACACAGCCTGTTGCCAAAGGGCCATAATGGCCCACACTCAAGAATTCAGCCTAAAACACCAGGTATCCCATACAGCTTTTACTGCAGAACTCAATGTCAGCCGCACGGTGTGAACGCTCACAAAACATCCACAGCAGGGTCTCTGCAGCCTCAGCCGCAGGGTCTCTGCCACCTCCCATCACAGGTCACTCAGGACTCATAACCATCACAATATGGTATAAACTGAGGTTTTCATGGACCTATAGTCATAGGTATACATTATAAATACAAATTTCACAGAGTGAATAAGAATGTGCTTTGTTCTTTTCTCAAATTATGTTTACTAATCTTTTAACTTACTACTTAAAAACCCTTTTATTATCCTGGTAAGTTTTTATTATAGTGTTGTTTATTATTGTTGTTATTATTATTATTATTATTATTATTATTATTATTATTATTATATCTAGATGTATTCATATTATGTCTAATACTAATTTTGTTTTGGCCTAGAATAAACATTTGGCCAACATTCAATCTTCACTAATTGTTTTTCTTCTCTCTAAATAACATCATTTTCTGATTCTCATCCATGCAACACCAACAGGGAGGCTTCTGATAAGTCCCGTGTTAATTTTGTGGTATGACAACAACCCAAATGAAGAACTTCTGTATCTTCAGCAACAAGAAGATCAAGGAGTCCTGCGGCAGATGGTCCGAGCCTCATGGAGCCCTGATCCCAACATCATCAAGTCAGGCTGGAGGAGACATTAGGGTTCTCCGATTTCTCCAAGATGCTTGGAACAACAAACCTGCCAAATACTGTGCACAAGTGTACTGAGGAGAGGTTGAACTGGTTTAAAGGCAAAGGATGGTCACAGGTCACAGAAAGTATTTATCTGAAGTTAACAGATAAAAAACAACTATGTGTGGCATTGCTTATTTAAAGCATCTTTGCTTTGTGTGTGTAAAACATTTGCACACTATTGTGGACGTGGATTTTTCGCAATGCAGAGGTTTAGTTCACTTTACTGAGAATGTGGTCAGTATACCCTGACTACACTTTATCTGAGTGTGATTTGGAGGGTTGGATTCTCTCTGTATCTTGGGTGCAGTCATATTTTGTAGATATTCTCACCTTGTTGTATTATCAATAACTGAGATGGATTTTACTGTCACGTCTGACTAAATAGAATCTGACACAATAAACTGTTCTTAATTTTTACTCTGGATCTGTTGGAGCTATCTCAGGGACCTCTGTTCGGGTAGAACTCCACTTGGCCTGCACCAATGCACCATAAAGGAGAGAAATGTGAAAGTGTGGTGAGGTTTAGCCGACTAAACAAACACCAAAGTGGCTTATGTCCTAATCCGGACCACAGTCCTTTGTATGTGCTACATACAGTAATCATTTAGAAACATGATGCACATGCAGACAAACCAGTATCAGCACATGGGCCTGGCGCAAAAATATCACATTAATACAACAGACAACAAGATTCCTCTTTGTTTTTTTACTTTCTGAACAAAATCGATATTAATTGTATAATATTGTAACTTTTAGTTAATAGTTTAGTCCAAACCAAAATAACAGGTTTGAAAAAAGAAACTTAGACCATGATACTGACCAACTAATGAAAAATGTTGTCCATACTAAAGATGTGGTCTTGGTCTAGATCAAACAAACATTGCTTCGGATTGTTTTCAAGTAAACATTTTTGGGGTGGATAGTTCAGACTTTTGGACCAATTGCAGGAAGTTGAGACTGCATTAAACAAAAGAGGAAGAAAAAGGAGCAGGATTGCTTGCCTACGGTGATATGATGCTAGAATTACGAGGATGTTCATTTAGCTGGTAGTAATGACATATATACATATATATATAGATATATGAGTGGCAACAACATTAAGGAAATAAACCAGTTAATTCACCTTCTCCATTCAAACAGAAAGACTTTTTCAATGTACTTTATTCAGTACAATGTTAGTAAATATTATAACCAAATTGATAAGACGCCAACATTAGCACTGTCGTCTACGAACCAATCAATGTCAAGAGTATGTAGTCACAGCCCACGCTGTAATGATAACAAGTAGACAGCCTGACAAAAATAACTCCCAGTTTTTGCTTTCAGTTGCAAATACACACACTCATAAACACATTTGTGCTGACAAACGATTCTCACTTCACGTGTTAATCATAAAACAGATGGTTGAGTTTGTGTGGATCAGCTTTTTTGATCCCACTTTGGGAACGTTTGTTTATATTTCTGTCATTTTCAATTTCGGTTGCCGTCAATGTTCTGGTGCAGCCTTCAACAAGTGAAACAAGCCGTGTATTAAATAATTAAAATTATTTATTTTAAACTCAGATACTGTATAAATGGAAAACACAAAGCTCCTGTTAAATTATGATCTGAGTCTTGCGTGGAAAAAGGGAAAAGACAGAAGAAGGATTCACTGTCTCCACTGATTCACTATGCTACCTCAGCTAGCCACCATGTGACCAGCTGCCCACGACCTGCAGAGAACATCACGCAGACAGTTCCCTACTCACACAGGAAACCGCTCAGCGAAAACTCAGTTCCATACTCAGAGGGAGCAAGGAGTCCCTGTGCTGTAAAAATGGGCAGCATCCATAAAGGTAAATTTCAGTTTGGATTATTTATAAAAACATATTTTCACTGTACTGTAAATATATTCATTGGAATAAGGAGTGAAAGCAAGCATTTTAAAGTTGATCCCAAGCTTCCCAGTCTCATATATAGGTGACACGTCTGCTTGAACATATCTGTGACCGATCGTCTCTTATGACTGTACTGCCAGTGGGGCACGGCATGTGTCTGAAATACGTTGTCATGGAGACCATGATGTCCCTCATATCTCTTTGATGTCACCTACATTAAACTAATAGTCTGAGTGTGAGTCTACAAGTGTGTACATGTGCGTTCGTGTGTGTGCATGGTCCGAATGTGTCAAAGTCCTACTGCTCCTTTACTAATCCGTTTGAGTTATCACCACAACATCTATGTTTCAGCAGTTATGGATATGGATTATTTTCCTGTCCGTGCGAACACAAACTTTCTATCGATGTGCTTGCCTTTCGTTGCTCCTTTTGGATCAGGGGACATCTGTGACATCTTCTCTGATAGCCAGCCAAACGTTTTCTGGAGTTCCAGTGCCGCTGTGTTTGTTCAAGGCAGCCCCTCTCTGTCAGCAAATCTATATTTACAAAACAATAAATTATCACAGATCTGGTTCTCTGGTTCTCACACCTGCACAAACACACCGCGGCTGAAGGACTTGGTGTATTTTTAGGGTCTGTGATGTTCTCTGACCTTTCATTAGCTGTGTTGATAATGCAACAGGATTTTCAGATACTTATTATTTAAACAGCCACGCAGACCAGCTCTTTTTATCCTCACAACTACACAGATTATTACAGCATTAACTCAATTTCTAACTAGAGTGGCACAACATCCTAAATAATAAAATAAAAAAGGATGTGGTCTGTTAAACCAAATTATTTGTTTGTCATAGTTGAACAAAATGAATCTTCTCTGTATCTGGAGTGGACCAACATTTAATGCGATCCATCCCTCCACCAAGTTTGACAATAACCAAGAATTTATTGTTGTAACAATGAGGACAAAACATCCCGAACCCTGACACATTTTTCCTGAACTTAACTAAGTTTTTTTTGCGGTTAAGCTTGACCAATCCGTTACCGTAAGGTTGACACTTCATGAAACTGATTTATCACTCGCTCAAATGGGATTTTCAACAATTTTTGAGGGAAGAGACAAAAAATGATGTCCTGCTAATATAGGGATGTCAGATCAGAAGACGCTTCCTTCTGCCCAATTTCCCATCTGCTTCAAGTCAGCCGATGGGAAATGGGCCATTTTAGGTTGTTCTTTAAACTATTGATCTGATCAAATTTGTTGTAGTTTTGTTCCCACAATATGTTTATTGTCATTTTCTTATTACATAGGAAGTAGAGACATGTTGTCCGTTCAGTTGTTTAAGTTTGGAAGACTTGGATGGCGGATGTGGAAACACAACAATCTTTCTCCCTGCCTACACCTGTCCTTTATCCTCACACCCTTTCATGGACCTGCCCAGTGTCATGTTTGCCAGTTTGTGTCTCATAAATATGGGAACTTGGCCAGTCCTGCAGACAGCAGGCTTTCCTCCCTGCTCCAGCCTGCCAGAGGATGGGAATACACGCTGAGCTCATCCCTGGACGGCCTGACTGGTGACAGCTCACAACATAATTCCCACTGGGGGCACATTACTGGGCCATTAGTCCAGCTCTTTCACCTAGAGCACATGCCCGTGGATTGGCCTTGGTTCATTCAGCCAATCCCTTTTGTAACTACAAGTTTCCTTTCAGAAATAATCCTGAGTGATTATAATGTATCAGCACAGAAATCAATTGGATTAGTCCAAAAATCTCTGCCTCTGTAAATCTCACCTTCATCCCTCCTTCACCCCGATGCAACCTCTAAACATAGCGTTGTCAGTATTTTTCCTCTGAGGAGATGGTTGCCAGATTGGACCCGGCACATCAGGGCAAGCTTTTTCTCTGTTACTCACAAGAAGGCACTTGACTCTGTTATTGTTTATGAAGAGAAAGCCGGGGTCAAGTTCACAGGCTGGGAGACAGAAAGAGAGAGAGAGTCTGCTCCAGCTCCAGCACTGCGAGAGAGAGCATAACTCAGCCGTGTTTGTGCTTCCCTAATTCCTTTTGATTTAGCAGAAAATTGTGAGCTGAGCTGCAGTGCACAAATATTCACCAGAGCTTAGCTTCTTTGCCTCACCTCGCGGCCTCTCACAAACCTGTACCCACTCCACTCTGTGTGTGTGTGTGTGTGTGTGTGTGTGTGTGTGTGTGTGTGTGTGTGTGTGTGTGTGTGTGTGTCTCACTCTGACAGCAGTCTGCCTGTCGAGCCCTAAGCAGAAATACAAATGTCTCTAAAAGGAGCTTAGCTTCAACAGCCGCTTTGGCATAAACACTAGAACTGTTTTCTCAAGCTTTTGATGAAATAACAGTTTGCGACAGCTATAGCTAATTCTAATAGTTTCAATTCCGACAGGGATTTTCCAGATTTGTTTACTTGTTTGTTAGTATTACTGGGTCAGCTGAATCAACTCTGGCATTTTAAATCCAATATCACAAACTCCCCGAAGAAAAGGAGGTCAGGTCTATCCGCTGATAAAAGCTATATGTGAATTGTTGTCTGTAAACGAGTCAAGACCTGGTTTTTGAGATTCTCAAAAGTAGTTTTGAACCTGTCAGGAGCCACTCAAGGACAAACAGAAACATCAGAGATTTGATAACAAATGTCAGCACACTGCCGAGCCTGCAGACAACCTGAAGACACACAGACAAATGCGTGGGAACAAAGGTAAGGATGGTCGCTCTCCAGGGACACTGTGTTAGTGTGTGTGTGTTAGTGTGTGTGTGTGTGTGTGTGAGTGTGCTTTATTCCAGCGCTGTCTCAGCACTCTGTCTCTTACACATGTGGTTCATATTTAAGCCATAGTGCTGTTCCACAGGACGATTTGGCTCTGTTCTCCCAGTCCCACATTCCCTGCTCTTTCCCTTTGACTTTCCCCTTTTGCTTAGCTTTGGGTGGTGTATGGTTGCAAACATTACACATATTTAAATCAATCTTTGTTATTGATTATAACTTAAATTATGTAAAAGCGTTAAGCCTACTTAATTTGTATTGTTATTGAAAAGAGAACATATTTGTGATATTTGGGTGCCAGATCTAGCCTCCAGGTTGCACCAGGTTTGTATTAAGCATTTAAAAAGGTGTGTGTGCGAGTGTGAGGAAGATGATGCAATCAAATATCAAATCAATCATATCCAGTGAATATGAAAGGGATTTAAAATCCATTTTAATTGACAAAAACTATAGATTTGGACAAAATATTGTTGTGATACATTCACACAATATTTGTGTATGCTTACAAGGACATAATAAGAAGTGAAATGTTCTTAAGATATGATTAATCAAATACTTTTTGGTCTGATTTAATTATCTACATTTTACTGGGTAGTAAAAACTAAGGCGCAGTCATTCATGGAAATAATCTCTGTCTGTGTGGTTTCAGATGAACTCCTGATTTTACGCACGTCTCTCTATCCCATCCCTTTTTAATATCTCCTTCCAAACTCTGTAACCTCAGCATCTGCCCAATGGGCGAGAGGAGCTGACAGCGAGCCCTCCCTCATCTCTCCCCTCTCTCCCACCCTGTCTCTCTCCCTCTCAGCTCTGACTCTGTCCACTGATAAAGGAGAGGTCTGGTGCGAGCAGCATCCGAGCCAGCGCGCAGTCACACAGACGACAGAACCGCAGTTCAGCCTCGCAGCATCTGTACCGACCTCTGGCTCCAGCTTCCAGTCAGACCTGTTCTCTTTTTTCTGCCTCTGAACCGAGCACCAACCAAGGATAAGTGTTCGGGGAGCTGAGTGGAGCTGGAGGAGTGGAAGCAGCCGACACTTGTTGCTCGCCCCGTCAGGTAAACCTCCTGTCGGCAGTCTGGTGCGCACATGGCACAGAAAACGCGTCCCTCGCTCTCCTGACAGCTGCGCAACATGGAGACACACACTGGATAACGAGGCCTTTACAACACACCGAACCGGCGACTCACCTGACTTCACATCAAACCTTATCTAAGTTGGGGCGTTTTCTTCCGATTTCACAATTCTTGGGAGCTTTTTTTTTGGTTGTTGATTTTTTTTTTTTTTTTTTGAAGGACAAACCATGCTGGGTTTAAACAGGATTCTGAGCCTCCGGGCGACGCGGATTCGGAGACTCTCCTCCCGGGCTTCTTCCCGGTGCCAGACCCCCAGTGCCAGCTCCAGGATTTACTGTGCGTGCGTGTTGCTGCTGCTGCTGGTTACACCTCGGGTGGACTCTTCATGGTGGTGAGTGTGCATCCCTCACACCTATACAGGCCTGCCAGCCAGCAAGATTTATACAAGCTCAATCTGCAGCCTGTATTTTCTTCTGGAAGAAACGATTAAGAAAACACCCGTGAAGAAAGTGTGCGATAATTATAATAATAACTAGATTTACATTATGAGTCGAGTTGTAAAAGGAAAGCAAGAAAAATGCCACACAGTTTGACCATCCATCACTGATCTTAATCATTTGAAACGGAGCTGGGACTGCTGCCTGGCTCAAGAAACTTCAAGGATTCAAACTGCCAACGAATTTAAATTATGACGACTATTTTCAAATAACTATTTTCCAAACACTAAAGCAAAACCCCGCTCCAATTAATTTTCCAGCAGCAGACGCACAAGGCCATTATGAGGGTTGAGGGTTTGTATAAGTTAATTTATTGTGGCGGACACAGTGGGAAGCCGACATTGCTTTTCTCATCAACTTCAGTTGCTTCAACTTTTTTATGATTCTACTGCTTATGTTCGTTTTCTCTGGTAAACAACGCGTTTAAATTTAATTATTTATTAAAAAGAGTTTCACAGGCTATGATTTGTCA
Source organism: Limanda limanda (assembly GCF_963576545.1). Classification (NCBI taxonomy): domain Eukaryota; kingdom Metazoa; phylum Chordata; class Actinopteri; order Pleuronectiformes; family Pleuronectidae; genus Limanda; species Limanda limanda. Next base: position 13,325,247 of record NC_083642.1, read on the forward strand.
TGACTGAGCAATTTGTATACTCTTTGCCTTGTAATTTTTATGGGGTAATGACTGAATAACTCTTACGGGTTGTTTTTCTGTCATCATTTAATTTAATTTTAATTGAGTAGTTCCTTGGAATAAAACATGTAAACAACCCTAATTATAAGTTTGTGAATACGCCTCTTTAGGATTGTGTTTCTCAAACGCATTTTGCTGCGTGTCAGTTTGTTGGCCTGCCACATTCAGCAATAATAATACAGCGATAAATGTAATTTATGTCGGCGCTGTTGGCTGAACGCGTGTTCAGCTCAGCTGGAGCCTGCATTAGACAAGGCGGAGCAGTCATTAATTCACCAGGTACCACACACACACACACACACACACGCACGCACGCACGCACGCACGCACACACACACACACACACACACACACACACACACACACACACACACACACACACACACACACACACACACACACACACACACCCACACACGAATGACTTCACCAAAATACCCCCAAACCAGCCATCTAGAGCATAGGTGAGGTGTGAAAAAAATATCCCATTGCCTGCGTAAAAACACACGTGAAAATGTCCATGTGTGTGCGTGTGTTTATAGGAGAGGTTTCTGTGTGTGGGCGGGTATGGGGGGTAAAGGAATGCCTAATAGTTTAGATTAAAAGCAGTTATGGGCAGTGTAGTGGGTGGAGTGTGCGTAAAGGCTTTGGGTTCTGGCATTATTGGCTTTGGGGGGAATTTACAGTGTTTGAACTGTTTATCACATTTCTGTGCATGTACAGTAAGTGATGATGTGGACGGACCAGGAGCTTTGACACCACCAGTTATTGAGAGGGGTACCAGCCATTTGTGAAAAGTGAAAAAAAGCCTACATGAATTAATAGAAATCTTTTTTTTAATGCATTCACATTTAATAGTTTCGATGAATGTGTGAAATAATGACAACCCACCGCCTTCCATTATTTGTCTCCTACATGTCCTTTTTCCTATGATGCACTGGTCGCAGGCCTTTACAGCAAGTTATTTTAGACCTGTGGATAATGATTTACTATCCTATAAAATCCACAAGTCCTCCTGACTCTCAGAAAGACACACAGAGAGAAAATGAAGTGTGAATTGCTGCCCTGCCTTCCCTTTGATGGGCACTCTGTTCTTATTCCTCCTCTCTAATCCCACTCTGGGGAGCAGAGAGCCTCCGGTCTCAATCCTCTCGCCCGGCCTCATAAAACACGACCACACAGCTACACGCTCCCCTGACCTCCCCTCGCTGACCCGCCGAAGCCAGGCAGCCACTGAGCTGCAAGAAGTCTCGTGCTCGCACACAAATGTCACGATCAGGTTCAGAGTTTATTTTGGGTAAACTCTATGCAGCCTTTATCTTGATGGGATACTGTAAAAGTTTTATCAGGACACAGAGAAGGCTTGGGTGAAGGCTTGCCGCAGCGGGGCTGTGAGTAAGATGAGAGCGATGAGGCAGAGGACAGAGAGGAGTAGAGGGAGTAAATGGGGTCTGAGTTTGACAGGGTTATTGGAGACCGCAGACTTCTTGCTCTGATTTGTGACAACATGATTTCAACTCTCCTGTTGGGAAACGTCTCAACACACATACACATACAGGTCTTGTGGGGAGAGGTTAAGTGCTTATTTATTTGGAGAGCAGAGTAAATGGTTTCCACTCCCCTCCTACTCGCAAACCTTAAACTGTTAAGTGTAGTGAACTCTGACTCATAAAGGACTGTTAGTGCAGCTCTCCTTCATGCCACTCACCTTCCCTTCAAGTGTGCATCCACATGTGTATTTATCTACCAAATGAGAGCACCTATACTCCTACATTGCAATATCAATCACTGCACGGTATTACAGTCCAATTCAGAGAGAACCCCGTGTGAGTGTTGATTCACTTGAAAACCACCTTCAATTCTCTTGTGTTCTTTGCATCCTCAGGTACATCGGGGCACTCGGGGCCCGTGTGATCTGCGATAACATCCCGGGTTTGGTGAACAAGCAGCGGCAACTTTGCCAGCGCCACCCGGACATCATGCAGGCCATCGGCGAGGGCACCAAGGAGTGGATCAGAGAATGCCAGCACCAGTTCAGACACCATCGCTGGAACTGCAGCACACTGGACCGCGACCACACTGTGTTTGGACGTGTCCTGCTCCGGAGTAAGTCCATGTGTGCTTCTGCACTCGGGTGTATGGATACTGATCCCCATCTGTTGCTACTTCACTCCTCATTCTCACCCCAGCTCTCCGCTCTGTCCTTCTCCCCTTTACTCTGCGATTGTCCTTCCTCATACGCACATATGCTGGTGCTCCGTGTTTATAGTCACTAATGGACTGTTGTAATGCCTAATGCCTCGTCAATAAACACACAGGCTTCGAGACCTGGGCTTGTCATCATTTTGTTTTTTCCACTGCTGCCAGACCTCTCGGCTTTTTTAACAGATGCATGTTAACATACACATGTTCCCCGTCTTCTAAACTAGTGCAGGCATAATTCCTCCTTATGAGCGGTGTTACGGTTGCATATCTGAATCCTGAACCAATCCTGAATAAATAACACAGGGTTGAGGGCTCTTGAGTAACAACGCTTCATAGCAAAGCTGCATTGGTGTCGAGAGATCAACTGGTGATTTAGAATGAAAGATATGAAATTATAAGTTGTGTGGCTTGCCGTGTAACGCTTAAAGACATCTTGAGGATTGTGGTCTCGGATTATTCTTTTTCAGCTTTTATTGCATTTGAGCGAGTGGTGATCAGAAATGATTTATTTAAAGTCCAATGTAGCAGAATGCCGATTGCTCAAAATAAGTCGTTGTCTGTACAAACGGAGAAAGAATCTGACAGCCCTGACACTCCTCGGCTTGTTATTGTCCCTCGTCCAGCCATCCGAAGCATGTGGGGGGGCAAATGATGCATGGAAAAAAGTAGCAGATATGGAGATAGGGGCTGTGTGTGTGTGTGTGTGTGTGGTGGTGCAGAGGAATAAACAGTAATGTAGATGTAAATATTTAGAGAGATATTCTCACTGTCAGACAAACAGCGCCGGTTTGAATGATGACCAGCAGTGCCCTCCTCCATCCTCCCCCACATGCACCCCTCAGCACCCACTGCCCCCATTCTCATTTCTCCTCACCCCGCGGATGAAACGGGACATTCCAGCGACTAGAGAACAACCAGGTTGGATCAGCTCCTCTGGTTCAGATAGGTTTGAAGCGTGAGCGCGTGCACTTTCAGATACAAACGCACAAGTGCCCCACGTCACAATCCAGAAAGCTTGGCTATGTTATTTTGAAGTGCTGGTACTTGAGTTTTTAGATGTCATGAAACTTTATTCTTCTACTCCACATTTTAAATACAGAAATACTGCTTCACTTATCTCGTTATAAGTTAATTTACAGAACAATGTTTGTTACAACAATACCACAGCATTGAAATACTTACATTATACAAACTTTCACCGAAAACAAATATCTGTCAGAACATGTTGAAAAATAGAGACAGTTCAATAGATCTTAGAAACAAATGTAACCTACACCTTTTGTTAACAAGTAACTGCGAGCTCAGCTGATACTCACACCGGCTGTCTGGGGAAAGCAGCCATGCAACTAGCAGCAAATATTAAAGCAGAGGTGCAGGTGTTAAAACAAACACAGGTCCTGTCTGACATCGGAATAAAAATGAGTCTTGAGACAGGAGGGTGAGGCAGCTGCTGAACCTGGTTGTACAGTTTGTTTCCCGTGTACTGCACTGTAGTGTTGCATGGACAGCTAGCATGGTACAAGAAAGCCAGCTATATTGTGTCCCATTGGCAAAATGATTGTGAATTGTCGTTATGACGAAAGTACCAGCAACAGATGTCAGGCTCACCCACGTATGCCTGAATCCTCAGTGGAGCTAAAATTGTAAAGTTCTCCAAAAAGGGTGATTCAACAGCAGAGGAGGAACTTGTTAATCCTCTTGGGACACAGATATAATTCAAAATTATCTTCCAATTACAGCCCCAACAAGGACTTTTTAACTGGTTATGAGACTGTCTTATTTTAATATTGCTGCCTCTTTATAACCTACAACAGCAAATGAGAAAATCTGAGAGAAATTTGTCTTCTGGCTGGAAAAGCTGGAGTGTTTCGGTGGAAGGAGAGGAAACAGAAATGGGGAAGCGAGCTGGGCTCAAGCTAGGCTAACGACTAGGCTAAAGGCTAACAGTAAAGACCAGCGAGTCTGTTCCTCGCCATCTCCAGGTCTCTTACAAACAAGATGGATGAGATCAGAATGAGAATTATAAAATAATAAATAAATAAATCACCTCAATGCAATACGTCCTGCAAACTGCTGGGAGTAATGGTGTGGTTTGATATTCCAGGCAAATTTAAGCCCCTATACATTGAGTGACTTGGGATTGTCTCAGGTGGGATGTTTCATTTGCCCACAAAGGGGGGAAGTATGGATTTCTCGTACCTGTATAAATCTATATAATACTAAATGGTTATATTTGATCAGTTCTAAAACTGTTAGATTGTCTTGACTTGTCTTGTCTTTTTTTTGTGAATAGTTGGAGCATTTTGATCTTTGAAACCCCCCTTGTCGCGCTTTGGTGCATACGCCCAGAAATCGCTCTTTCAGTCTGCATTTGGAGCTGAGAAAGCCAGTGGTCTGAGAGGAGTTTGTAAAGTGATGCCATCCCTGTTTCGTGTTATATCATTAGAGTAAAAAACATCAAAAGAGAGCTGCGGTGTCTCAGTGTTTTTTTTGCTGTGTGCCCTGTCCTGTTTTCACTCATTCCAAAACAAATGCACATGCTGTTTTGACCGAGGTTTTTACATTTTTCATTTCATGACAAGTCATTATTAAGTAAGTCATTATTTATTCAAGATTCGATTAATGCGTTTCACATGTCATTGAATTGGCTTGACTTGGAATTGCTGCGTGTTCACCTGAAACATGTGGATCCATCATCTGGGGACCATGAATTTCCCCAGCAAATTTCACTGAAATGAAACCATTACTCTTTGTAATGGTCATTGATCGAAAGCTTTGATTCCAGATGGTCTGTCATGGATCCAGGAGGAGACCAGAAACATTGGGGGCCATTAAATCTTCACCAAAGTCCCTGGCCGATCATTGTTTAACTTTCTTGATCTGGATTGAAGTGCTTGACTGACAAACCACTTGCCGGACTTGGGCCATACGAGTATTGCATTGACAATTAAGACTTTTTGGACTTAGATTACAGAGGCACCAAGTGAAAACCACTTACGGCTGTTTGGTTGACGCAACCCTCATGCTTCTTGCTGCCACAATGCTTTTTGGGGTTCTTCACTACCTGAAAAAAAGCAACTGTGACCAAACACTATGTCTAATTCTCTCTGTGTCTTGGCCACACAATAGATGAGTCATAATCTAAAGAACTTCAGAGGCCAGGGAAGAACAGATGAGCAGTGCAATGGTAGATAATGCTGTCATGACATCACCCTGGTGCTGATTAATGGGGTATCACTGTGTCTGTCTTTAAACAATTTATGTGAGCAGAGGAGAGCACCGCAGCTAGAATTATTTCCATGATAATATTTAAACAGAGCTGTCCTATGAGCCTACTCCACATCAGGCCTGATACATCCCCGTCAGCTGCACCTTCACTGGCTCACCCCCAGGCCCGGTCATGGCATTACACTGTGTGTATCTGTGTATGCGTGTTAACGTGTGAACAGCAAAGCTCTAAGACTTGAGGTCTCCAAGGATCGTAATGACATGATATATTTAACCTCTGTTTCTTTTTTCCCTATTTTCTCAGGCAGCCGCGAGGCAGCATTCGTCTACGCCATCTCCTCGGCAGGTGTGGTGTATGCGCTCACTCGCGCCTGCAGCCAGGGGGAACTGAAGACGTGTAACTGTGACCCGCACAAGCGTGGACGGGCTAGTGACGAGCGGGGAGAGTTTGACTGGGGCGGCTGTAGCGACAATATTAACTATGGGATCAAGTTTGCCAAAGCCTTCATAGATGCCAAAGAGAGGACGGTCCGAGATGCACGGGCACTCATGAACCTGCACAACAATCGCTGTGGCAGAATAGTAAGTGTACTGTTTCAGCAGCATCAATTCACCTTATATCTAGTGGCATATGCACATGTTTTGCTGTTTTGTTGTTTTGTTATGTTTTATCTGCATCTTTGGCAATATTTAAAGCTCAGCCGGTATTTAAGCTATGGTTGATATTCTGGACAAGCAAGGGCAGGCTACTCTTTGGAGAAATCCCACAGATACATCCTGCCCTAAGATTAAAATAAGGTCCAGAAACAAATTACTAACCCTACCTACCTAAAAACATTCCTATTATCTAGATTCCACAAAATCTTTACATGCAAATGGAAGATGAAAAGTTAGGGGACATTTTAACTAGTTGGAGGATTTCTTTTTTCCGGCTTTATTCACATTTTCACATATTCACACCCTCCTAGTCTCCAGTCTCAGTGCGAGCAAAGTTTAAATGGGGTGTAAGCTTTCTGCTGCCACCTGAATGGAATAAAGACGAATGGAATTTTATTTGGGGTGAACATTTTTATTTCAAACTGTTACACCTCTTTCCAGAAATTGTGTCCCGATCATTCTGGATAAATCACTAAGGAATAATTCATTGGAGAAAGTGTAGATGTAGACGTATGTAGAATATGTAGAATCATTACATACATTTTACTATGAGCACCGCCTAAACAAAAAATTCATCCACCTCAATTGTAAGTAAAAGTAGAAATGTCAAAAGTGGATATCTAAAAATCAGGGCAAATAAAACCATCACCAAAATTATCTGCAAGTATGGATACTACACAGGATGTGAAAAATAAATCCATGTGACTTCTACGACAACATAAACAAAATCCCCACTTCTCTCTATGTGCGAAGGCAGTGAAGCGATTCATGAAGCTGGAGTGCAAATGCCACGGAGTGAGTGGCTCCTGCACGCTGCGGACATGTTGGATGGCCATGTCAGACTTCAGGAAGACCGGCGACTACCTGAGGAGGAAATACAATGGGGCCATCGAGGTGACGATGAATCAGGACGGGACGGGCTTCGCTGTGGCAAACAAAGCCTTCAGGAAGGCCACCAAAAATGACCTGGTCTACTTTGAGAACTCACCGGATTATTGCCTGCAAGACAAAGCCGCAGGTAAGAGAGAAGTGACGGAAGAAGTAGAAGAAAAAGGTAGACCGGACAGGCAGTTTCTCATGGATGTTGATGGATTGCCCCGACTGTGTTATGTGTATGTTCATGCATGACTAGTGTGTGTGTGTGTGTGTGTGTGTGTGTGTGTGTGTGTGTGTGTGTGTGTGTGTGTGTGTGTGTGTGTGTGTGTGTAATGGTTGACAGATAACACAGTAGGCCTCCCGTGTGATGTCTGTGGAAGCTAATATCCTTGTACCCTGGGGACATGGTCGTTCTGTGACCACCTGACCTCTGTCGGTTTCCATCAACACAACCACACAAATATGTACACACACTTACACATCCCCATGGTCAGAGAATGTCTTATCCATCTTTTACAAGATGCACCTAATCAGTAATGACTGTCCCCAATTGGCTGGTTGATGGATAAAAAGACTGTCGGACAAATGTCTGGTTACCTGACACCACACCTCGATCATTTAGCTCTGTCCACTCGTCCCACCTTCCCTTTGTCCCCCTCACCCTTCATCCCTTCGTCCCATCGTCCATCCTCCCCCTTCTTTCTCACCTTCCCAGAGGAATCCACAGCCTAGGGACAGAAGCAGCTCATTTAAAAAAAGAAAAATCGCTTCTTTCTGTCTGTCACAGCCTCTCTCGCTCTCTGTCTGTCTGAACTAAGCGTAGCTGGAGGGCAGTGTGGGCCTCAGAGTGTGAGAGCCTGTCTGTCTGTCACGCTCCACTGTCCATTTAACCCTCACAGACACACACACACACATCACACACACACTCACACACACACACACACACACACACACACACACAGTGGCTTCAAAGGGAGCAGTGGCTTGGGAAAGGCAGTGTAACTATAGGCCACTCTACCAACACGGCATAGTTGTGTGTGTGGGTCTGTTGTTCTACGGGCAGCTTGTTGTGATAGGTAGCCGTTCAAACGGGGAGCTTCTCATACCAAACACCAGCACTAATCTCTGTGGGGATGACATTCACATAAGACACAGACAACATGCCATTGCATTAGGTAATAGTCAGACTGCACAACAGAACGATGCACTAAAACTCTGAGTTCCCTATTCAGTAGTATGAAACCTCACTAGGAACCATTGACATTTGCAATAACAAAAATGACCAAAGGTCCAACTATGTAGGCTAAAGTTTCTGACAGTATAGATCCCAAGTTTCCGTCCACTTCAAGCTATCCTAACCAAAGTCTTTTGTGTTCTGTGCAGGTTCCCTGGGCACAGCTGGGCGAGTCTGCAACAAGACGTCACGCGGCACCGACGGCTGCGAGGTCATGTGCTGTGGCCGGGGCTACGACACCACACGGGTCCAGCAGATCACCAAGTGCGAGTGCAAGTTCAAATGGTGCTGCGCTGTGGAGTGTAAGGACTGCGAGGAGGCCGTGGACATACACACGTGCAAGGCCCCCAAACGAGCCGAATGGTTGGAGCAGACCTGAGGACACGCCCCCTAAGCCCCCCATAATGCAGCCCCATCCCTTTCCCCTTTGCAGGACATCCTGTGGAACATGGCATTCTGGGAAAGTTTGTCCGAAAGTGCTCCGCGTCTCCGCCCTCCCCTCTACCCACCTCGGTTCATCATTGCATGGCTTTTCTACTTGTCTCTGTGAAAGCACTAGAAATCAGTACCCATCAATATGAATTAATACCCATAATCCCTGTTTGTGAATGGCCTTGTGACTGACCCGCTGGGATCCGACGATGAACAGTGAAACCAGCAAACACTTTGGGGTTCGGGTGGATTGGGCTTTTATCAAAGATTCGGTCCAGGTGGCCTTTTTTCTAGGGTGGGGTTCTGAGTTAAAAATGGTTTGCTGCTTTAACGACGCTTTAAAAGACACATTTTTACATTAACTGAGCCTTCAAACATATCCAGTATTAATACAACAACATCATATACTTTATATAATTTTCTTAATATTTTCTGGGTAAATACACTTTTAACCACCCAAACAAATACTTGGTTGGACTTTGGGAAGTAGCTTGACAAGTGCACTTTGAGAAGTGGACAGCTTGAGAGTAAGTTTGGCTCTGCGTTGTCAAACAGAATTCCAGACAAGAGGACTACCATAGGACGAGGAGGAGATGGACACCAGATGAATAAACGGACGGATGCATTATTGGAACTTTGAATGCAACTGTAAAAAACAAAGCAAAAAAAAACAACAAAAAACTAAAAACAAAAAGAAAGTTGTTTAAAAGTGATTTATTTAAATTGTAAAGTGTTGTTTCATTTCTCATCTGCGGATGGGACTGCACTACATTGGCTGACACGAGGAAAGAGAAGAGCACTCCCATTATTGTGATTATACAACGTACTTTAGTTTTCAGTGTGTAAGACGTACAAACTGCCGATGAGAAGACGAAGAAGGGGAAGAAGAAGGCCAAGAAGTAGAAGAAGAAAGCCTGGACGGTCATTCAGTCACACATAACCACCACATCAGACAGATTTGACTTCTCTGCTCTCCAGCTTGCTTGTATAACTTTGTGTATATTGCCTTATCTAAACAGATGTTCATATGAAATATATGGTGCATTAGTATGACACTGGAATCTTTGTTTTTTGTTCAGATGGACAAAACGAAGAGGTTGAAGGCGAGAAAGAGACTAGATAGTTCCGACGGGGCAGAACTAATCGGAGTGAGCGAATTCTGTTGGGCTGCTGTCATAACCTGCCGTGTTATTCTCATCACACAAACGCACACGCTATCACATCTCCTCACCAGCGTGAGCCGAGAGACACTGGGGCAGTAATAACACAAATCAAAACAAAGGCTGATTCAGTGTGGATCAGGGTGGGGTGTGTTATATCAGTCAAAGGGGAGGGAAGTGTTTAATTAAAGGCCCAACCTAAACCCCCAACCCTCGCTGGCCTCCTCCCACCCCTCGCTATGTGGAATTCCAGGTGGGTCCCGGGCTAATGACTAGATGGCTGTAATTGCCCTGGGCTGTTGATAGCTGGTGATTGGACATGGTCGTGCCACAGAGGACCTAGTGTGGGCTCCTGCTGGGACCACATTTAATCAAAGGCTTCTTGGCCGGCTTATCAAAGGGAATACTTTCCAGCAATCTTCTCTGCCTCAGCCCCCTCCGCTTCCCAGACTCCTGGTCCGGTTCAGTCTCTGTTATATTAGAGCCCAGAGACTCCTGATAACACGAATTCAAAAGGGACAGTGCATCACAGAATCAAATCGGGAACAGCACCCAGAAGAGCGCATACCTTCTCTGCCAGAGCCCAACAGCCTCCTTCAATTCAATCCGGCTGCACCAAGTTTCACCCACTCATAGATCTCAGTTCCCTTAATGTGGCTGATTTTTCATCAACATCCTGGAATTTTTTCATGAGAAATCCACCAAAATGTTGAAAAACGCAATATTAAAGACAGTGAAATAACGTTCCTAGATCTTCCCCCCTGCTCCGGGGGGTTCTTTCCAGTCACATATCTCATCCTTACACCAAGTACTGTGGAAATCTCAGTTAATATATCTGCAAGATCACAAATTTATAAAGCATTCTTTCATCGCCGTTTACCATCTTTGAACACTGGTACAGGTTCTAACAACGCTGTCAATATGTACTGACCGTTTGATCATCTCTCGCCCATTCAATTGAAATAGACAAATTCAGACTTCTCTGACCTCTACTCAATCAGTACCCCCCAATGTCTGTGATACTGCTAAGTTTTTAATGGATTAATATTTGGCAATTCATGATTCATATTTCAGTCCAACAACCTTATCTGCCACAAAACGAGCCCTCAACATCCTGGGACGGGTCTTTTAATAGCCACGAGGGGCCCGTATCGTCAGATAAGATAATCTTTATTGTCCTTGAGGGTAATATTATCAAGTCATTCCAGTCATTGAGACTGTTCTAGTGCCAGTGTCTTGTGGCAGAGTCTATCCGTGTCCTGGATGCCAGGCTGAGAGCATTCCTGCAGAGTATGACAGGCAAACCACTCGTCTTCAGGCAGCACTGAGGGTGAGGAAGAGGAGAGGGAGACAGCACCGACTGTCATGAATCAGACCTTGTTTCCATGGCTCTATTGGTTATGATAATGCTGTATTTGTTGAATGCATTATTTAAATCTGGGAATATGGTGGCATTTTCAAAAAAAAGACAGGGTAAGAAACTATACAGGTTTAAACTATTTATTTTAATGAATGGAGGACTCAATCCTCCGTTTGCGGAGTGTAAATCAGAAATACTTGATTGATCCCAGGGGGAAATTGTGTAGTATTTAAACAAAAGAAAAAACTAATTAGAGATAACAGACCTCGTAGTGTTACCATTCAAACTGTGTTATAATCCATCACGTTTCACAGTCCAAATTTGAGGCTCATTCAACCTGCTGTACCTGCAGTAGTTGTGCTCAGTTTTCCAAATTTTTTACATTTATGGCTCAGATGAAAGAAACTGATTTGGTGGGGGTTATTGAATCAACGGAAACAAAGGTAATGAAAATGTAAATGAAAGTAATAAACAATAAACCAGAGAATAAGGCCACAGAATCGGACCAGGACCAAATTACAGACACAAGTCAGTCCAAAATGAGGTTCAGCTGAAACTTTAAATTGTTGCTTTTGAAAAGTAAAGGTTACCCAATTGTATGTGTACAAACTGACTCACACATTGTATCTTTAGACTATGATTCACTCACACAGGACACAAGGCCCCAGTGGATTTTTCTAACATTAGTTGTTCTCAACTGTGTCACCCCCTTTTTTTACACCTAATCTATATTCTCTCCGCCCCCACCCTCCCTGTGTGTATCGCACTGACAGTTATGTAGATTTATCAGCCTTATATCCAGGCTGTAATGCATGTCCATCTGAGCTCTGGTTACCGAAAGACAATATCCCCGAGAATAGGATGAACTCCCTTCCACTTGCTCACACATGCATGCAAGTAGGCGTACATGAATAAGTCACAGAGGTTGATGGAGGTCGCACAGGTTGATGGACAGAACAGAGCCAACCACCTCGACTGTGGGAGACTCTTGGTCTTAAATCCAGCTGAGAGAGAAGGAAACAGTGAGAAAGTGAGAAGAAGGACAGCGAGTCTAACGGTTGGATGAAGGGGAGACATGTATAGTGTTACTGAGAGACCTGGTGGGCATGTTTATCAGCAGATCTTAATCTGACCAGAAAGAACCGCGTTCCCCACAATTCATCATCATTAGCCCCCCCCCGCTGCTCAGATACAAGGTCTGGAGACCCCACCAACAAATGTCAGCAACATTCACCTTGGGGTGGTCTGGGTGTCAGCCATGCGATTTGTTTCGCACACATATTCACATGTACGTACCTGCAGGCTCGGATAGGACCCCCTCCGTACCCCCCGGGCTCACCCATCACCTGTCTGGTCAGACACTCAGCATGTTAGCGAGCCCGTCTACTCTGTCACTCAGTGCTCGTAACCAGAGAGTGCATGCAAACATACACGTTTTGTGTGTGTATGTGTGTGGTGGGATGAGTTAAGACCTCAGGGCCAGGAGGACCCGGGTCGTTTTTGGGCAGGGGAGTCTGGCGAGGTTAGGGGTCATAAAGGTTTAGGCGTATCAAAAAGAGAACCTTCAGCACTATGAACGACCACCATCGATCTCTCTCCTGTTGACACCTCCTAAACATTTATAACTTGCTCATACAGCAAAGTTGCTCTCTGGCTCGCCAGCAAAGAGGTAAACTCAGAAAGAGCACCTGCTCTCCTACATTTAAACCTGGACTATAGCTGCTGACAGTGACCATTCATCTTTTTGCTCTAGCTCTCTGTCTGATAAGACAGCCACTGGGTATTAGGTGGCGCAGTTTTGCTGGGAAAAGGTTTGGACTGGGAGGATGTGAGTGCGAGGTGCAGAATTTATTGGGGAGCTCAGAATGAAATTGATTTGACCTGCCAGGACTCGAGGGGTAGACAGACAAAGAGAAAGAACGAGAGAGAAGAGAAAGTACGGGTATGAATTACAGTGTCTGTACTGAGGGAAAAAAGAAAATTATTGGCCGAAACCTACGGCAAAAAATGTTGACCCCTCACCTCTCCCAACCCATCTACCCGCATCATTTTCTGATAGCTAGAATGGCACTGAGCAGAGTGCATACCTCCGCTCAGGCCTTTTAAATTCAATCAAGCTGCACCAAATAGAAATCAGTTCCAATATCCATGAATTATTCCCTCCCAAGGTTAAGGAAAGTTTCTGGATCGGCCCTTCTGGATCTCCCTTACAAACAAACATACATAAAAACTGACCAACAAGCAAACAGATAGTGGTGAAAACATAACCTCCAGATGTAATAAACTTAGTAGAATCTGTATAGTATCACTGCACTTCTCTGTCATCAAAATTGGATCGTCAAATCAAATCTGTGACAAAACGAATACAACTGGAAATTACATTGGTGGAGCGGCACTCACTCACAATTACAGACCCTCCCATGCAGGTTGACATCAATTAATTTCCTGCGAGTGCAAACCCTGTGTCATGCGACACAGCTCAGATTTGTCAAGTATAATTTATCCGTGATATTACTCAATGCCCGAAGACAAGCTCAGTGATTGTCCGACGGAATTTTCTGCAGACCGGACTCAAAGACAATCAGCATGAGGGTCAAAGGACAAAGAGTGCAGGGGCTGGGCCCGAGTCGGAAATTCAGGGTCGGTGAATTCTTCACCGTACAAGGTGTGGGCTGCAATGTGACGAGGTTTATATGTGCGTGTGACAGCGTGAGTGTGTTTATCTCCCTCCCTGTGTGGGAATTTACGGACACACCTCGCAAGGCACAAACAACAGTGACCTGGAAAAATAGTCCAAATTCCACCAACATACCAGGGAATCGCGGGGTTCGGGGCTGACAATACACACTGACACAGACAACGGGGGGGAAAAGAGGTGTGGGAAACTGGAGAGATACAGGGTCAGGGTCAGACTGTGTAGGCCTCACAGACATAGATACCAGTGAGTGATACCAGCTGACACACACTGATGCTAACACTAACAGTGATACCGCGGCTACCTGAGTGACATTGATAGATAGCGCTGAGCCATCCCAACTAAAACCGGGCTCATCCCAAATCAGGGTTGCACTCTCTAATTCCACAAATTTCTGCAACTGGGATCAAAATGATTCTTATGTCAGTGACGTAGACGTAAAAAGTCTAAACATGAGGTGGTGAAATGGGTGAAAGGTGAAACCATCTAGCGCCTACCTGTACTCAGACGGGTTCACAACTGTGTGTTTATTGTTGCATTGAGAGGAGTAGATGTGTTTACCACAGCACTGGAGCCAACGTCCCACTCCCAGTCTCCCAGTCTCCCAGTCTCCTCACCTTTAGAAACACAAACCACGAAAGATACACATAAATTCACTTGTACAACCAATCCTAAACTCAGAGCACACAAACAAACACTCCATGCGGAATGCTGGAGACTGTTTGTGTGTTGAGGTGCAGATTTCTCCCATGTTCACTTCTACGCTCATCTTCTGAGATCTAAATGCATGTCCCTGCTATATCCAGATACATAATTATAGCAAAAGTGATAATGACACACCATCTGTGTCTTTTTCACAGTCATTCTGCTGCATGACTGGGCTGGGCTTCACCTTCCACCAGCACTGAGACACTTGATGGAGACCAAGGACACAGTACAGTAGCCTCAGTCGCTCAGTAAACAGTGGTAAACAGAGCGAGCGCCCGGCATGAAATGGAGGAATACCGCTCACAAAACATTTACACAGAGCTGCCACGGGAACAATATCATTTCAGTTTTACAACAAAGTGCTGGTGTAACAAAAACAACAGAAGGAAACTCATCGGTGTCTCTCCCGCCGGTCAGCAAGACTTGTATATGCTCCAGCATCCCACCCTGGGTGAGGAGATAATTCAATCAAGTATAATAGAGCTTTCACACAGGCTTTATCCAGCGTTAATGTGAACACTAGAGGAACCAAATCTTGAGACTGACCTCATTTATCTAGTATTTTTATTCTGTTCTAAGTCAATAAATTAGATGTTTTACAGAGACAGTGAATATCTGCACTTTGTTATCAAAGATTTGCTCTTTCATCAGGAAATCTGAGACAAATTTCCACCAGCTACTTAACGTGATATGCACATGAGTGTATTTATCGTTATTTTTCTATATTAGTAGTAGTAATTTATGATTATTAGTATTTTTACTCTACTCAATACATCAACAGGCAGTGAAGACCCTACAAAAGGATCAAACTGATGGAACAAATATTCAAGTAAATAATGCAACTATCTTACAAACCAACAGGGGAGAAGAGAAACGCCTTGGGCATTGGTGTCTCAATGCCTGCAGGAATCGTGGTATTTTAATAATCCCCTCTGTCCGCCATAAAGGCTAGAACGCACCACACCTTGTTTTGGCAATATCATGCTGTGTCCACATCCTCCTACTGACAGTGTTTTGATTCACCGCAGACTGGAAAGCTGCGGTGAATGTGGGAGCAGGCAGCAGCTTCACTGCACTAGGTGTTACAGCATAGATCACACATGGAACGCATGAATAGACATGAAAGGATACACACACACATGTGCACAGTACGTGCAAACGTACAGGTCCACCATGAACATGCAAACACATACATGGTGAAAAAAATCTATCGTTCTTACATTTTGAATGGTCTAACCAAAATGTTTGAATGATCTGCAAACACATAGAAAAAGAAAACTAGCTCATAAAGGTAACATTTTAATTCTCTTCATGATAGACAACTTAAAGGTTAATAGGAGGGGAGGGAACGATGAACATAATATAAGACACATTGAAAATGGTTTTCATCCATCACTTAAAAGCAAATTGACCTCAGCCAAGGTTAGGTTTTTATCCCTGTCTATTGGTTTGTTTGTTTGTTTTTCAGCAGGATTATGTCAAATCTGCAGAGCAGATTTCTACAAAACTTGATTGAAGGATGGGACATGGGCCAAAAAAGACATGGGACATGGGCGGATCCTGGAATAATTTCTCACTATCTTTAACATTGCAAAATAGACAGTTCTTTGACATTTTCACTTCACTGCATATGTACATGACTGATATCTATTATTGTGTAATTTGGTGCAGATACAAAATCAAATCTAAACTTATTGGCCCGTTGTGCCTTGGTGGAGGTATACACTCTACTGAGTGTCATTCTAGTTTATTTATTTGATTGTCTTCTGTCTGTCAGCTGGTTTTACTCAACAACCACTACCTTGACTCGATAAACTTTTGTGGGGGGGGTATCACGTGACCCAAAGTAGAACCCATTAAATGTTTGAGCAGATCCAGATAAATGGATGGATCCAGGATTTTTTTTACTGTCTTTTACAAATGGCGAAATAGGGCGTTAGCCTGAGCGGAGAGATGCACTCTCCGAGTGCCCTTCTAGTTGTACATTTGTGCAGGAGTGTGTTAGGATTTTATTCTCAAGTCACAGGACTATAACGATGCTCACATCTTCACTATTGGCTTGGAGCTCCGTCTCTGTCAAGTGTTTGAACGGGGATAGTTTAGCGAAGGGTAAACAACAGTCCAATGTGTTTATCAGACACTAGAGCATGAACCAACAGCTGTTTACCTCACAGGGACCCAAGCCACATACAACAACAACAACAGCACAAGCAACATGTAATCTGATGGCGTTACACGCTGATAGGGGAGGTGATGGGGGGGGGAGTGTATCTGAGAATATGGCCACCCGGCACGTAAATATCCCACTCCTGCAAAGTACTCTCTAACCCTGGAGTTTAGACTGAGGAAGGGAGGAGTGAGGGGGAGAGAGAGAGGGAGAGAAAGCTGTTTATGCTTGAAAGGCCTCCGACTGGTGGTAAACAAATCAATAAACATGACTCCACTTCACAACAATACACTGGTCCTGACAGAAACAAACAGCTAAACACGCACGGAAAGTTGCAGAAACAATTAAGTCTCATAAATATACATCTAAGGATACTTTACATACAAAACACACAGAAAAAGTGTCATCACCAGGACTGTCCTTCACAGTTTTATATAGTAAAGGTTGGTTTTGTTGCTCTTTCTGCCTTAAAAAACAGATTGGATCAATAAAGACAAGGTTTTGTGGATGAATGTCCAAAACCATTATAAAATATGAATAAGAAATCAGTCCCATGATGATTTACATGTGGATGGAAGCAATGTAAAAAATATAAATGCCAGCAGCTATACACGTTGGGTCCTAGCCAGGACAAAAATACATTTAATTCACCAATTTGTCCATTTGTCCTCACACAGTAACAGCAAGAGGCATCAGTAGATGTGGTCTGACGCACTTTGTGCACTGCAGTGTCTCTTAGCATTAAGTATTTAGGTTTGCACATCTTCCCTGTCAACACTGTTTGTGTGTCTCGGCCAAATGTTTACGTGTATCGCAATATTCTCTGGAATAGAATATTTATTCTTACCTTTACATCCCTCTTTTTTCACCTCCCCAGAACTGGAAAAAAAGAAAATAAATATGAAATGTTCGACATTTTGGGAAGCAAACTGATTTGCTTTCTTCCTGAGCATTAGATGAGGAAAATCAATTCCACTCTTATGGAGTATAGCCTGTTAACTTAGCTTAGCATGAAGACTGGGCCTGTATTAAAGAGACAAAATCTGCCTACAAGAAGTTCTCAAGATCGATAATCAATATATCATTATATTGATTATATATTATATATTTCTTGGCTGGCCGCTGTTTTATAGCCTCACTATGGTCAATTGCCTGTATTTATATAAAGCTTTCCAGTCTTTCACATCATCACAGAGCTTCTATATGTTTTTCTGTTGCCTAGAATTCATGCGCTTCGTAATGCAAGCTGGAAAAGCGACTGACGTTCATGGATCATGGACGACCCGCACTACCTCCTGAGTCACATCCACCCATGTTGTCACAATGACGATAAGATTCCCTTAAAGCTGCTGTACCATTGTTCCGCTTTTGTATTTTGTAGAGATTGAACAAATGAGATTAAATAGAATGTGGTGAGTTATTTAATCTTGTTTGTTTAATCTGTTGTGCTACTTTTAGTGTGTGCGTGTGTGTGTGTGTGTTATGGAACTGGACACAGTTATATCATGTCAATTATTTATTTCCTTTGGGCCCATGGAAAAGGACCACACATATTGTTTAATTGATCTCCTATTAGTTGTATATGGTTGTCTAGGTCATTCAGTGTAGAATTATAATGTGTGCATGTTTGGATCCGAACTATTACGGAATATAG
Organism: Limanda limanda; assembly: GCF_963576545.1. Lineage (NCBI taxonomy): Eukaryota > Metazoa > Chordata > Actinopteri > Pleuronectiformes > Pleuronectidae > Limanda > Limanda limanda. The sequence goes on from NC_083642.1 coordinate 13,343,683, forward strand.
AAATTGTCCCAGAATTGTCAGTGTTCAGCCCTTTTTTCAGTACTTTTTTTTGTCAAATCTGCATTAATTCTAACACCAACTATTTATTCGTGTTCCTACAGCCCCCAATGTTGGTGGTGAGGTGGGGGGGTGGTCTTGTGCAGTGGCCCTGTGGTGTGGTTCCTGTGAAAGTGAATATAATAAAAATCAGCATTACACCATTTCTGATCCGAATAGTGTGCGTGTGTGTGTGTTTTCTAACCAAACTATGTTCAACGTTTCGAGTCACTCCACAGTCTTTCCATGAACACTATGGCAACAGCAGTGGTGCATCCTGGGATAGTTGGCCCTCAATGAGAAAGAAAATGGGCAAATGGTATGACACAATACGCCTTTTATTATTTATTCTGTTCATTTTGGTCCCTATATTTCATTTCCATATTAAATTTGTTGCAAAACAATAAAGCAAAACACAAAAAGTGCAGGCTGAAGCAATAGCTTATTACACTAACCCTATATACACAGAATATAAATTTGACCTTTGTTTTCTTAGACTTACTCAATTCCCCTAAGTTCATATCTATTTAAATGTGCACGGTCTGTCAAGTTTGGCTGCAAAATGGATATATTCAGGATATGCCCATTATTTTCTTGATGGTGCGTCTTTACTGTGAGTGGCAGGATCTAAGTCAGTGGCATCAGTGTTTCTGTGGACATCATCACCCTCAGCTGCCCAGTCCCCACACACACCGGGTCATTACCTTGAGCATCATGCAGCACTCTGGCAGCTGTAAGGAGGATTTGGTGGATGAGGGGGTCTGAGTGTGGGACTGAGCCCAGAGCAGAGAGGCTTCTCTGGTGTGAGGAGGGCAGGATGAGTGTGGCGCTCGGCCCTGTCTGGATCCTGGAGAGAGCGAGACGTGAGAAGCGAGGGTGAGAGATAAGTCCACTTCAGTAAACTCAGTGGGACACTTCAATGCAGGCTCAGCTCTCAATCCCTGCACTGCCTGTCATGACAGAGAGGGACACGGCGACAGAGACGTTCAATATAAGGAAGTTGGATCAGGGCTTTTCATTTGATTAAAGCCACATCCAACTGAAAAATGACTCACTTACAACTTTGTCTTGTCACGTTTGGCCTGGGTGTCACCAAGTACACATGGCATAATGAAGAAACTGCTGCGGGGGTTTGTGTGTGTGTGTGTGTGTGTGTGTGTGTGTGTGTGTGTGTGTGTGTGTGTGTGTGTGTGTGTGTGTGTGTGTGTGTGTGTGTGTGTGTGTGTGTGTGTGTGTGTGTGTGTGTGTGTGTGTGTGTGTGGCTACAGGTCCAGTGACAGAGACAGATTGGGTGTCTGAGAGGGACAGATAGCCTTAAATCCAACCTCCACTCACTCATTGAGTGAGATAAAGAGCAACATTTGCACACAGACACACACACACACTCACACACTCCTCCACTGGCATCCGACCAATCGCGCTGAGAAATAGCTCAACCCTTAACACGGACAAATAGGTGCGGATAAGGATTGCGTTGGGTCCCGCACAAAATTGCAGATTCATCACAAATTTCAAACAAACAGATTAGAGGAAGACTTGCGGTATTCAAATGGACTTATAGGATTTGTCCGTGTATACACTCGGACGCGCTGTGTGAGACCCAGGAGGGTACACGAATGCGAGAGTGTGCAAGGGTGCCAGAGCAGTGACAGGCCATTCTTCTACAAACAGGTTTTCAACAAGCTCTTATCTCTCTTCTGCTCTCTCCTCATCCTTTCTCTTGCTTCTTCCTTCTCCTTTCCTTTGATTACATTTCCATCACAAATAATGACTCGCTTTTTTGTACGCAGAACACGAGCAGGAGAATTGACACAGTTAAGGTGAGCTCGTGTGGCAAAGCAGTGTTATGGGTGTGTGTGTGTTGGGGGGGGGGGGGTCCTGTGTTTCCGGGTGACCTCGGTGGCCCAGGCTGCCCGTCTATTAGAGCAGGGGCTATTAGACCATCAGAAAGTGGGAGCATCCCCTCTTGCCATGGTGATAAGATCAAGGCATTCCGACGGCCAGAGCAGTCATTACCCTGCTCTCTAGCCCATAATGTCCCTCCATTAAAACACCCTGTTGCCATGGAAATGCAGCTGTAGCCGTTTAAGTCATTTCTTGGCCCTGCTGTCTCTCTGGGTCACTGGTGCACACACACACACACACACACACACACACACACACACACACACACACACACACACACACACACACACATGTGCATATACATATGCACAAAGCATACACACATGTGCGTACATGCGACAAACACACAAACATAGAATGCATTGACATGTTGTCGGATAAATAGTTACACATGCACACAGATATCAGGGGGGACTCTCTCACACACACACACAGCCTAGACACAGACACAGACACAGACACACACATACAGAAACAATCAAGCGCTGCTGTCTGACTACGATTCTGGCTCATGCAGGGTCATGGCCACCAGGACAGCGAGATGGTCACTGAGTCACTGTCAGCGTAGCAAGCCCAGATGGCACAGTAAGACGGCTGAGTCATCGAGCAGGCCGACGGAAATCAGCCTCAAACACAAACACGGACAGGCAGACAGATAGGAGGCTGAAATAAACACATCAACAGACACATGCACGGACACGGACACTGATGAGGGTAAACAAACACCTCTGGTTGTTTTGAAGATTTTGTGTCAAACAAACCCGACCCCCCTCCGTCCCTCTAATCCTCAATTTGGCCAAACTTTCTTCCGAGCCATCAGTAGACACCTCCTACGCTCAGACACACACACATACACACAAGAAAAGTTACCCAACGCACTTGTGCTGCTTCCGAGAAAATATTGCATGAATCATACAACCCAACTAAAGTTAATTTAGTCCCTCTCTATTGCTCTTCATAAATTAACCATTTGCATGCCCCCATTAGCAGATTTAGCCACACTTAATTTGATTGTATTTCGTGCATTGACAACAGACAATAAATACATTTACAATCCTTGGTTTTAGATTAATTGTTTAATGATTTAATTTACAAAAGATCGAACTACCCCCTTTTTATTTTTTTTAAAGGTCTCTCGCATCTTCAGAGGGCCAATGATGATGTCTACAGTTTGTCCAAACCCACCAAATATTCTATTTATATTAATGTAGCTCTCACATGTCATATTTAGCTTGAAAAAATGATGATTTATTGATTGTTGAATTTCTAATCACTTTGTATCTTATACAATATATATATATATATATATATATATATATATATATATATTCAACTACATCATAATCAATATCATTCTTCCCTCATCAGCTCTGCTCTCTGCTTGGTGTTTAATTTCAAAACATAGGACACATCTCACAGACTAGTACAATAATTATATCAGCAACTGATCTCTTTATAAACAGGATCAACATGAAAAATGTCATAAACATATCACACTAAAAATAGTGATTACTCGAAAATGATGCTCCAGTCCCTGTGAGTACACAGAGAATCGCAGAAACAACTGTCTGAGGAGTGAAAACACCTAATTGGTAGAGCACATCTGAGGACAGAAAATATCAAGTTCAGACTTCTATGCTGCACAGTTTGCAAAAGGGGACATACTTACATTTGTTACAAATACTGAAACGATATATCAGACAGCCACCAGTGTCTGCAAACTGACTCAGCAAAAGTTAGTCTGTGTGTCCCCCTGGTGGCAAGAGTTCAAATGCAGACCAGGAATGGCAAAGAGTGGCCCAAGCCAAGGCCCAGCGATGAATACCCTCATGAAACCACATTTAAATTCACTAGATCCGGATTTCTATTTAGATCTGCACTGAATTGCAGGCACTCTTAGAAATCAGTCCCAAAAACAAGCCTTTTTCTTTATTCTCTGATAAATCAAAGAAATGTTTGTAAAACAATATATATATATATAGTTGTCAAATATATTAAAAAGTCTTCCTTTTGGAAAATAAAAGCAAAAAACACTGAATCATACATTTCCAAAAATACAAATCTATCGTCTTTTTCTCAGGCGATTCTCATCCATGACATTACAGCGTCATCAGGGGTTGTTTACTTAAACAAAACTCCTTCAGGACCAGAGAAAACATGATACAGGTGTTTTAGTAGGATGAGAAAGTATACTGGAAAAAAACACTGAACTGCTGGAAGTTACATGTGGGTTGTTATTAATATGTTTGATATTATATATTTGTGCACCGAAATTTTTCCAAACAAAAACAATATCACAATCGATCACCTGCTTATGCTCTTTGTGCAACTGGAGTAATTTTTCTACATATTGAGTATAAGGGGGAAATGTTTCATGTTTATTTGCGACTGTTTGAGCATCAAGTAAATCAACGATGATCTACTGACAACACAAACCAGCCAACAGACAGACAGGGGTGAGAGCATTACAGTTTAAAGAAGTATGACAGTGACCTCGTTGTCTGACAAAGTCAATTATTTTGGTGATTTGCAGTTTGAAAGAGTTCATGTAAAAACTGATCCACATTTTTATATTTAAAAATAACACTTAGAAACATTTAATGACTATATTTGAACATGTGTTAAACTTAAATGAAGTTAAACGAGTGAAGACGCAGCCCTAGTTTAAACTCACTTTTAAACTACTTTAAAAAGTTAGAAAACCCAAACAGACACAAGGAGAGCAAACTCCAGATATAAAGATATCGTCATATTACAGTTAAAGTCAGGTTAATGAAAACCGAATAACAGATTTCCAATCTGGATTTGAATCTTCTCCCTACGTTATCTTCTGCAAGTGAATATTGACTGTATGAACAAGGGATTAATCCGTCACGTAAGAAGCTTCTTCAGGCTCGGCAGGTAGAGACAGAGAGAGAAGGTTAACCTCACTGAGCCAGTTACCATGGTAATGGAGTCAGACTGAAAGTCATCACAGAGTTTCCTTCATCTCAGGGTTAACAAGCACAGTTATCACTCACAATGTTTCCTGAAATCGAGCTGTGAGCTTCAGCTTGTGTTTGTTCAAAGACCTGAACCTAGAATCTGCAACTATTGGATGTGTGTCTGGAATTAAAAGACTGTGTTGTCTGCAGGAGTTTCCCTCAAGGAGCGCCTGATGAATGACTTCTCTCGGTCCCAGAGGCACAGGGGCGGATTCAACCAGCGCTATGTCACCAAACTGCTGCGTAACTACAGGTGAGATAGAAAACATGGTGATAGGTCACTGTTTGGCAGAAAGAATGTTTTTGATTTAACTGAATTCATCCCCTGTTCAGTTTGTTTTCCTGTTCAGGTCCAATCATGCCATATTGGATAATCCCAACCAGCTCTTCTATGATGGAGAGCTGCAGAGTTGTGCTGATGAAAGGTCATGAAAGATCTTCTGTAGATGGGAACACCTCCAGCACAATTCATGCTTACTGCACAGGGCAAATTCATCAACATATATAAACCAACATGTCTAAACCCAAAGACTTATAACTTAGTTATTCAAAATATAATCTAGCCATCATTAAATCTAGAGCTGAAACCTTAGTCGATTTATCGATTGGTTGATGAACAAAAAATAAATCAGCAATTAATGATCTATTGATACTTCCAGTTAGGATTATCTGTTGCTTTTCTCTGTTTTATAGCATGAACTACATTTCTTTGGGTTTTAGACTATTTGAAGAAATCCTGTGGTTATGAGAAATAATCACGTCACACAGCCAAAATAATTTATGTAAAAATGTAAATAATTGTTAGTTGCAGTGTTGGAGATAAAAAGTCTAACACTGGGCCAAATACTAAGTCTAGACTTTTTTCCAACATGTGTACTTTGCTGTTTGCTTGAGTCTTAATTCAATGGAGACGGTCAAAGCTCAAAGCAGTAGAGATTATTCTTTCACAAGATGTAAACCCTGTGCTTATATATCACCCATAGTGCCCACCCTCATCTCTGCTCATGCCCTCACAGCCAATCAGGAGGTGGGTTTCTCCGCCTCCTTTCTAGTTCAAAACATCTGCTTAGTCTCAAACATATTGGTGTCATACTTTTCTAACTTGAATTTGTCATTCGATTAAGGAAATTTCTAACTGCAGTTCTATTAATAATTACATTTCCTTTATGCTGGATGTATGTGCAACAAACGTTGCCTGCTGCTAATTAGATAAAGGCTTTTCTTGTTGTTAAATAGACATTTTAAAAGATCATACACAGTGTCGTATGATTGTCAAAAGTTTTTCTACAACAGCAGCCCCATTTATAAATTTATTTGAATATTTATTATTTAATTTTTTTTACTAATACTGTTAACTACTAATAATGTTTTGATGCAATTTTATAATTCGTATCTAATACAAAAAAAAAGTCTCTTAAAGGTGAAACATTTTAAAATCTGAATTGTAGAACTCAAAAAGTCTTTCATTTAATGCTACTTCCATGGAATTTAAAATGAGATTTCCAGCGGAAATGTTTTGGCAGCAAACATAGTTTGTGTTGTTTGTGTGTTGTTTGTGTGTTGTTATTGTCAGGCTGTAATAAAACTACAAACAAGACCAATATTGATATATAATAATAATAATAATCCTTTCAATTTCAATAGAGCCTCACTGTCTGTCAGCACCTGTCAGTGCTCAGGCCCTAATAAATATTTTTACTTCTGGTCACACATGAGGCCAGAAGTCCTTCTTTCATCAACACAGCACGGGTGGTGGTGCTGATGGACTTTGTGAAGAAGCTGCTGCAGACTCACAACATGACTCGGCCCAAAGACATCCGAATCATCATCGCTCCCATCAGGAGGTTTAACACTTTACAATTTATTGAGTATATTGTAAGGCTCCTTGCTTTCACCCTGAGACGTTAGTATTCTTCCTGTTTTTTCACTTTTGCGTCTGTCACATGTTAGAAACGCAACCATCTCAATTCAACCATCTCAGGAGGTGAATCCTAATCTCCTGCTGTGTTCTCACATGGGCTCATCTGGATATTATCCCGAGTTATCCAGACTTCAGTGCATGTCTGAAAGGAGCAGGTGCAACAGATACATCTCACTCCCTCCCATCGGCCATGTTGTCTAAGTTAGGCCCTCAAAACACATGTAAGTGCACTGCCTGAAAACTGCTAGAAGCCGGAGTCGCCTGCTAACTCCTGACCATCAGCAGTGTTTGTCTCCCCCTGCTGAAGACTCCAGTCATGTGCATTGAGGGGGTGTTCCAGAAGCCACAAACGTTTTTTTTTCTTCTTCAGAATGACTTTATTCATTGATGGGGAATGATCCGGAAATGGAGAGGATTTCAACAAACAAGATCAAAAGTGTTTTAGAAGATAGAAAACTTTAATTTCGTTTGAAACTGAAGCTGTTGTTTTTTTGTTTCTCATATAGGTGAAGAAAATCCGTGAGGCTCTGGAAGAAGTTGGAAGAGACCACACATTTAGGGACATAAACGCACTGAAGGTAACAAAATAATTCACTCTACAACCATGTGAAGACACACACAAAACTGTGTGTAATGATGACTGTAACGATCTGTGAACATAAAGAGAGACCAAACTTCCAGCTCTGCTTCTTGCAGGGATTAATTTTGTTATTTGTTCGGTATAGTTCTTCACTTAATTTGTGAAACAAAAGATTCATAAGATTTATACAATGATCATATTCTTCTAAAAGGGCACAAAGCACCTTTTTACTTGTTAAAATGTCTTATTTGATCATTTTTACTTTTCTCCGTCGTCGCTGCTTTTCTTCACTTTCCTTTACGACTGTCCAGTTGGATCAGTCCATACATTTTTACTGTTTCATGTTTTCTGAATTGAAAAAGCTAAACAGCTCACTTAGTGTCCAAACTTCTCTTCTATAACTGACTCAAACCGAAGCAACAAATGGTTTTACTGATTCTAGTGGGTTGGTTTTACGTTAAACTGTAAAAATGACACTTGGAAATGGAGATGAATGCTGTCAAATTCCTTCCAGGAACGCAGGAAAAAATCACAATGTTATATTTTATATATATATTTCATAATTGGACAGTAACATAACTTCACTTGTACACCCTTTTAACTTAGTTTGATATTGGACACCAGTATCCATTTATGAATCTAAAAGCATTTGTAAGTCAATCAGTAAAGGTTACATAGTATTTCAAAAATACTTTATTAACATGTTTGTCTCATCCAGACATTCAACACATCCCACTCTTGTTAGTGAAGTGGTATCTCAATCTACATTCTCTTGAACTGTGGCATTTGACAGTAGACACAGAGGCACTGTCCAGGAATTAGCCTGAGCCTGCAACTATGGATCTGAAAAGACTGGATAAAAGAAAGCTTCATCTTAGCTGTAGCTCATGCTGTTGGCGAGATCGATACACCCACAGTGTGTTCAGGGATTTTTCTGGGCAGGACGAGAGGTGGAATTAGGAGAACAGTGAAAACAACCTGTCGTACAGATTCATTCTAACTGCATCATGGGGCTGCCTGTATGGAGATTGTGGTTAAAATGATTTGGTCACCTCCTTTAAAATGCACTTTTGGTCACTGACTTACTTGCTGATCAGACTTTCATCTTAATTCAGTTGCCACTTCCTGTTCCAATCAAGGATTTGTTTGTAAAATATCAAACTTTGATTTCAAATTTCAACTTAAAGCCCAAATATACACCTGTGTTATGAATGGTTTAATGATCTTTAAGGGCAAAACAAGGGAAACATGTTGCTTGCTGCAAATGTGTATTACTTTGTTTGTCCAATCTCATTTTGAGGAATATTTCTGTAGTGTAATAAAGGATTTTTCAACAAAATTATCGTCCACAGAAAAGATTTATAAGCTGTTATTATTCAGATTTGTATTGTGTTTGCAGTGTGCAAGACCTCCAGAACACAGTGATGCATCATGACTGTGTACTGGATCTGAAACCACGATGCAGAGCCTGTTTTGGTGTCTGTCCGGGCAAGCGAGAGCGTGACTGTGAGTATTGTGTCCATGACAATGCACCAATGTCTCCAGTGCCAGTTTAAGCTGTCGCCACGGAAGATAGAGACAGACCAAGACCGTCCAACACCTCTCTACACATACATTCACTGCTTCCTCAGTTTATGTACATTTCAGTTGGTGATTAATGCAGTTGTTAACCGGCTCTAAATTTTAGTCTTATAAGTTCGGAGCTGGGAAAACCGAGATCTGCTGACACAGCACTTGGTGAAATAGGACTTTCAGGGTGTAAAATGAATAGTGGAACCACAAAGATGAGGAATCATGACAGAAGCTGATGTATATGAGGTGACAGAGTGGTTTATGCAGGGTCAAGAGAAGTTCGGATTCTGCCCTATTAAAGCAAAACTAAAACTGTCTGCTACTTGCAGCTGTGAGAGAACGAGTCGCAAACACGTGAGCTGCAGGACGCTTCTCTGTAAACAATCATTACAAAGAGGCTGATGTATTTGTAAAGTATATGCACATTTAAATACAAACATACATTCATACATACGGGAGGAGGAGGCAGCTCCCTCTCACAAACAGGCTGGTGGAGCAAAAACGACAAACACAACAGAAACTGAGAGCGGGTGAGTAGCGGAGGAAGTTGTTTTAAAAAATGAACAAAAGAAAAAGCTGATTTGCTTTTAAACAGGTGTGTCAGTCTTTCATATTCGTCTGTGACTGTGATGTTAAGTAGAGTCCACGGAAGCCATCGATTTTAAGGTTTCATTAACTTTGCTGTGTGTGTCGGGGGAGAGCTCCCTCAGGTGCTGATTGGCCAACGAACTCCTCCTCTTCACAGTAGCTGGCAGCCACCCCTCTTCTTGCGCTTGCGGACCTGCAGCGCCGCTCTGGTGGCCATCTCGAACACCTCCCGCACGCCGTCCTTGGTCTTGGCGGAGCACTCCAGGTAGCCGAAGGCACTGATGCGGTTGGCCATGTCTCTGCCTTCTTCAGATTTAACCGGCTCCTGGAGGTTCAAAGTTAAGAAGGTGGGTTAAACTCACCTCAGTGTGCAGACATTTAGCAAAGGAGACAAATATAAACAGAGATACACACACACACCTGTTTCATCTTGGCCAGCTCCCGGCGTGTGTGTTCATCGTTCCTCAGGTCTTTCTTGTTGCCCACAAGGATGATCGGGACGTTGGGACAAAAGTGTTTCACTTCAGGTGTCCATTTCTCAGGAATGTTCTCTATTGAAGAAATGAAAAACAACCCCAGTCACTGCGGAGTCGACTCCTTCCTTACAAGGACACAGTTTGAAGGAGAGCTGTGTCGTTTCCCTTGTGACTGCACAGACATAAACATCGAGGGGTCACCAACCCCTGGGAGGTCTGCGAGCCAAAAACCCAGAGCTGTTTTCTCTGGAAAGAGATGTTATACTGTGATAACGTAGGAATACCATCTGTGGCCCTGCCCATAACAAAACACTGTGGGAGAAAACCAGCAACATTTATTCATCGGATTGATTCGGTTTTTGGGGACAAACAGTACTTGGATCTAAGCCTCCAAAAAATTCCAGTAAAATGTGGAGCTTGCTGGGCAGCTGCGTTATATTCGTCTCTTGTTTGAAAACAGCTGCATGTTAACTTTAAAGTCTCTATTAAAGATGTATTGATGGATGACAGATTGAAAATCAGCTCCAGACAGGTTTGAAAATATTATTTTGTACTTGATTGGAGATAATTTATTCAGAGCACCATGGCAGGGTTTACAGTAATCGATGACGTGTGAAATGACCTTATTTACGGACTCGAATTACTAAACCAGGACGGGAAGTAAAGACTCAAGTCCCTGTAATGTTTGTGAGGTTGGCGGCAGCTGGGTTGATTACAAAACCAATAATCTAATCACACACATGAAGAAACACCATTTGAATAAGCATTTTTTTCACAGTTTGGATCAGTGCGTTCATGAAGTCCCTGAAAAACAGGAAACTGCAATGAACAGAAGTTAGAAGAAGGAAAAAACCTAAAGAGAGTGACTTCCTGCACAGATCACTTCTCCTTGCGGTGGAATATTTAATGAAGGACTATATAAAGTTAAAAATACTTCTGTACGAACATAAATAAAAGAATGGGAGGATTTTCCAAACCATGCATCATCTGATTTCTGATACTCTGTCTCAATGCATTTTGTGGATTTATATATACATGATCCTCATCTCATGCTTATTATTTAAAATGCTTGAAAAACATAATACTGCGAGTTAATATATAAATTTGCTTCTACAGGGGACATTTCTTTGGATGATCTGTATTTATGACCTTCATCTGTATAAATCAAGTTTACACCCATGACTCATGATCCCAGGTTCTGCTTTGTGAGATCAGCAAATGCTTCCACATCTCATGAAGTAGAGTTGAGTTGTGCTTGTTAATTCCAGTAAAAGTATTATTATCAGCATTACTGTGATGTGTCACTGCATGTAACCGGCCTTACCTAAACTGTCTGGGCTGTCTATGGAGAAGCACATGAGGATAACGTCTGTGTCCGGGTAGGAGAGAGGCCTCAGTCGGTCGTAGTCTTCCTGACCTGCTGTATCCCACAACGCTAGCTCCACCTGAGAGAGGAGGAGAAACAACCAGACACCTGATATAAGAGGTGGCTGGGACAGAGCTGCATCTCTGTAAACAACAGATTTATCAGTTAGAGGGTAAAAATCAGCCAGTATGAGCATTTAAGAGACATGGGTTTCTATATACTTGTGAGTGCCAGTATGAAAACTTCTGTTTTGCAGACTAAACGATGCAGATTGCAAAATTTGTTTATGTTAATAATCAATACAATGTTAACATTGCAATAAATATGTCCATTCATGTTCATATTTAACATACAAAGTTTTTGTTTGTCTTATTTTCTTTTCATTCAGTTATTTATAAGTGTCAAACTGTGAAATATCAAGCTGCAACATTTTTGGCAATGATTCCTAAGCTGTCGTTATCAAAGCCTGATGACAAAGAAATGAAATTGATCCATAACAGAACTTTCTAACTCTCTAATATCAGTGTCAGCCCAGAAAAATCCATATTAGTCAAGCTCTAATAATTTCAGTCACATTATCAATACAAGGTAATGTGCTGACACTTTGACAGCAACAAAAACAGAATATCGTTATTATAGAATAAACCTTTTCATCTGTGCAAATATATTTATAGTTTTTTATCTCTCTCGGCGTGAAGCACAGAGATTCTTCGAAGAAAATGTGCTATATAAATAAAGTTGCAATTGCCAAGAGGCAGATAAACTGGAAAGACAAAAGAAAGCAAGGATTGTTGTTTTCTCCATCAAGCTTTAAACTGAACTCCCTAGAGGTAAACATGGCTCCCACAGCTTCTGTTGGGCTGTTAATCAAACTGTTAGCAGTCCCACAGAGCCTGACCTGCTCCACATTAAACAATGCCCAACAGAAGAAAAAACATTTGCTGCAGCTCAGCAAGTTGCTGCAATGAATCCACAAAGCACCATGTAGGGACATCTGATGCACAGTGGCCTAGAAATGTAATTTTAACGCATGTATCAGGTTTTTTTAATGCACATATCTAAACAAATTGACTCCGGTGTCTCGGATTAAACTGTAATCTTGACCCGTCTTATCCTCCTGCGTTCTGCTGATTTAATTCGCCAGTACCCTCCCTGCATCACCATCACAGCTGGAAAACTGCGCCTGCTGCTGCTGAGAAATGGGAAAATAAACCCTCTTAATCATCCCCCAGAGAGCAGCTCCAGTGTGTTAGCAGTTCATCTGGGCTTTTCTGACGTCTCACTATTCTCGTGTCTGGCCAAGTTCTGCATGTTGGCTGACGAGCTACTTACATTGGCGAGACTGGCAAACCACGGCACCATCTGACTTACAGCCTAACACAGGGAGGACATTTTCCACCGTATATGAGGCAGTGAGCCGAACCGCCTCTTCTGTGTGGGAAGGTGAGCAACACCATGACCAACTTCATCTGTGCTGCTTTTCAGTTCTTTAACCACTAGGTGTCTCTCAGGAGTCAGCAGCATTTGCATTTTTATCACTAAGCTTCCCGTGTGAACTTCTCAGTCCTCTTTCCTCAAGTCTTTGTAACTGAGGGCTGGACAATAAAACTATTTTCACAATAGTGTTTAGATCAATATAAATATAAATAATGTTCAATATTAATATAATGCTTTGAATTGTTTGAGCGCAATGAGGAGATACAAAACATTGATCCACCTCAGATTGTTTGTCATTGTCTGCCTATTAACATAAGAAATTCTAATGTGACATTTATTGTGATAAGTATCAATATCAAGTGATATGAACAGTTTTATTTTTATATCGCTTTTGGTCGTATTGAACAGCCCTTACTATAACTCCAACTAAATATGATCTAAGACAGATGACGTAAGGGTCAGCTGTGGGTTGACCAGTGACACTGTTGAAAACTGGTTACCACAGCTGAGAGGTTTGGAAACCAGTCAAATTAAACAGCCCAGCAGCCCAGCTGGCTGATACCAGATTATGCAGCTCAGGAAACAGGAACAGGAAATGGGACATTAGTCATGATGTATGAGGAGGGGGGGTTCCCACACAGCACAGGATCCTTTTCCTGTTGTTGGCGGGAGCTCTGCTGCTTTATTAACAATGAGCTGACCCAAGGATTTATTAACAATGACCACTTGTCCACGTCAGTCTTGACGGCACGTGGTTCTCAAACAACAGAGCCAACAGGGTCACATTTTATGACTTCAGCAGCCGTTTTGGTGCGTCACATAAATCTGTTTCTCGGTTCTGAGGAGTAACTCTTCATATCAGTAAAGGAAGAGGAGTACAGATCCTTAAATACAAACACAAGGATGTAAAAATAGGAGTGAAATATCTCCTGAGACTGTTGTTTCACTATATGACATTATTCTATTTATCATTATCTTCTTTTAACTTCTTCCAAAAGGTCAAAAAATATACATGTTGGTCCGCGAGAGGATTAATGGGCGAGAAAATAAGGAGAAAAAAGACACACCCAATTATGTAATTTTCGGTCACACTTTTTCTAATGTTTGCTTTTTGTGAATTACTGGATTATTTCAACTGTTTGGGCCTCAAATAGTTAAACAAAATAATCTTGTGAAATTTAGAGGGCGGATCTGTTCAAATCTGAAATGGGAGAGGCACCAATCTGACACAGCTTTTTTTATTATATCGAGAAGAGAAAAATGTACGGAAGACAGAAGACCATCAGTTCAAATAAATACACTCAAGGACAGTGCAAGTTTCTGTGCTTCAGTAAACATATTCCGTTAACTACCACCATTACAGATTCTTCAGATTGCATCAAAACAATTAAGAATAAATTGAAATATCAAGTACCTGCTTGCCATCCACTTCAATGTCAGCGATGTAGTTCTCAAACACAGTGGGGACGTACACCTCTGGGAACTGGTCCTTGCTGAAGACGATGAGCAGACAGGTCTTACCACAGGCACCATCCCCCACTATCACCAACTTCTTCCTGATGGCTGCCATCTACAAACAGAAAACACTTTGATTAGTTTTTATGTCTGTGTGCATGAGGATGAACAAATCGTCTTTTCAAACAGAGGAGGGAGATAAGGAAAAAAAAAAACTAGAAACCTTGAAAACTAGGGAAGAAAAAAAAAGAAGAGATGGTCACAGTCTGTTTTTGAGCCGCACCCTCTTCCCTTTCCTGGGCTACATCCTGAGTGAGAGGTGAATAACAGTCGAGCTGGTCTGGAAACACAGTCGGAGGGAAGGGAACAGGAGGAGAGAGCTCAGTGCTCAACACGCTGCTGCACACGCGTGGCCTCGGTCACACAACCACATCAAAAACAATCCTTAACATGTCTCTTCTACACCCATGTGGCCATGTGATTTACTGCTCTGACTGGGTTTGTCTGACACCTCTGTAATACACACATTTGTCTTCCTTTCTCTTTGCTTGTATTCCTGTAATATAAATAAATAAATATATATATGAGTGAAAGGCAGCTTGCCAGAGAAGTGTGCCCCTGCACACGGATCGATAGAGATCTCCCACAAGCAGACAATAATGGAGAGAAGGCAGTAGGTGATGAGACAATGTCCTGGCCGCCTGCCATCAGCCTCCACAGATCTCAAACTACCTGGACCAACACAGGCCTTTTATCCCCAAAGATCTAAACATCTTCAATCACATCCACATATGCAGAAACATTGAATTATTATTTAAAGTGGCTGAAATCGATATATTCGTATTATGACTGGCTATTTATGACCATTTCTACCTATAAAGGAATCATCAAATTAAACAATGACCACATGACTCTGCAGCTCCTCTGAGCCTCATAGCATCTCTCTGCTCTCTGCTTTGCTTTTTGGGCCCATGATTGAACTGTTTTGGTTTTGGTTTCCACTCGCTTGTTTTCACGTGCTTTCAGGAAAATGCTCTGAAATGCCCAACTGAACAGTACAGCTCAGCAACATCAGCATCTACTGTAGCTGGTGAACATAGTGGATCATGTTGCAGATTCTGACTCCTCAGCAGGTGGTGGAGACCAAAAACAAGTAAAAAACAGGGGGAATATCAGATGTGTAATCACCAACAGGACAGGAGCTAATCAAAATGAAGGCTAACGTTCTGTGTTGGCTGGATGTGTATAATTAAGCAGTAGGAAAATAAGCTAACCCCATTTAAACTTTTTTTTTAAAGTCAGTGTTTTCACAGCTTTTTTTTCTCCTGCACAAAAGTGGCCAATAAGCCAGTCAATGTGGTTTTGATGAGACATTAAGGCAACTTCTTTTTCCTGATGAGTAATGAATAAAAAGGGGCCTAAATAAAAATCAACAAATGTGAGAAAGTATGATTGTATACTTAGACTAATAAGAAAAGGTCAACAAGTCTATAAGTGACTGATATTCCCAACAGTCATTTTTGAGTATTTGTGTGTTTAAACATTTGTTTCATCCAATAAAATCATCACAGAAACTAATAGATTTTCTCAGGCTCCTGGTGATTTGTCTACTGTGAACAAAATCGCTGTATTTTGGGGAGAGTCTGAAGGATGAATTACACAGTACTTTGTCCAGCTTTGTTAAAAGAGACAACAGTGATAACTCCTAAGACCCAGGTGTCCCTGTGCGTTAAAGAATGAAATGTGGATCTATGAGCCTTCATTTGTATCTCTCAGCTTGTGCGGCTGCCGGTGATTTACCTTCACTCACTGCAACCGCTACCGTTTTCAACACACCCATGAAAAGACGATTGTTCAGTTTGCTTTTTCTCCCACACATTAAATCAAGCCAGTGTGTTGTGAGTTTGTCTCTGAGAGCCACCTGTTCTCTGTGATAGCAGGCTGCTGTTACTCCGTACATCATACTGTCAGTGCCAGAGGGAAGACACACATGCACATATACTAGCGCACGCACGCACACGCACGACTGGTAGCTATGGCGCAGCCCCAAAAAGCTCCAGAAAATGGGAGTAGTCCTGCAGATTTTGTATCATGATGAAATAATGCAGGTTATTGCTCTCACAGCTTGATGCTCGCTGTGACAGAAGCCACACATGGTGCATAGTGGGAATAATGGCTTGTTTCCTTTGCATTAATGTCTGTGTGTGTGTGTGTGTTTGTGTGTCAGTACAAGGACAAGACCAAGGACTGTTCACAAATAAGGCAGCTTGTGATGTTCTGTTGCATTAAATGTGGCATGACACTATTCACTTCAACACTGATGCAATAGTCAGATAGAATAAGGTTGTATACGATTTACTCAAACTAAAACATCATCATAACTAGTACACTTATAATGTAATAACAAATCTAACCTGCCTCATTTATACATCAATTTTCCAAGTATGGCTTTTAGGTCTGAGACTTTCATGACCAAACCATGTCGATGTGAAAGAAGAAGCCTCAGCCCTTCATTAATGAGACAAGATACGTCTTTGTATCATCACACAATAAACGTCTTCACATTACACAGTTCGGTTCATTAGTCAATAGCCTTATTATGACTGGGTTTTGTGGGAAAATAGCCATTTTCTACAAGTTGCTGTTGAGCCTGACTCACAGCAGGCAGAGTGAAGAGGTGTCCATTAGACAGAGGAACAAGTCACAACAATCATTCAAATATGGAGATAACACACATGTTCAAACAGTATCTACAGTAAAACATGTATAGAGTTGAGCTCATGAAAGGTGACAGGAGTTCAAAACGTATTTTGACACAACTGGTCAATCCGCTTGTGAGGAAGATTGTGAATATCAGATCATTGATTTTGGTTTTAAACAATCCACAGTACATCCAAAGAAACATGTTCGTCTCCATGGTGCCTCCAGACTCATCGTTTAGGTGTAAGTAAAAGTACTAGGCAGTGTATATGTGAGAAGTTTGCTACTTGGCTCGCAGCTGAGGGAGAAGAAAAGGTACATAACAGGAAAGACAACTGGAATTCACCCATGTTGTTATTCTTCCTCTGGGTTTCTACCTTCGGGTCAGTTTCAAAAACATTTCATCAACCCAAGAACACAACATTCCCCTGCTCTTCTTTTTCCTCAAGTCAGACAACTAACAGACACATCAGCTGAAGGACAGATACAGTGTGAGTGAGGATTCATGAGAGCAGACACACAGGTTATACTGAGGTTAAACTGTCTTATGTGAATATTTTAAGTCAACACGACCTTTGAATCATGGCCTTCAAGTAACTTCGACTAAGATAATCTAAAAATGTTTTTTTTTTTTTTTGTTTTTTTTTTTAAAATACTACAATAAACTCAACTAAAAGCTAATTAAACATGTACTGGAGAGTCACACTGGTGAAGCGTATACCACTAAAGCTGTTTTCAGACATGACCTGCTGTTTGTTTTTCACACAGGCACAACAAAGCGGGAGGTTCTCAGCACAGACGCGTTCACAACAGCACAATCCACCGCATTATTCAGGAGGATGTGGAGCAGCTGGGTGCAGCAGGCAGAGGCAGGAAGTGATGTATTAATTGCGACAGAGTTCATGCGATTTTCTTGACACACAGATTCCGGTGTTGCCTCTTATCGACACAAACTCTCTAGAAATCTTCATCGGAGTCTCCTGCATGTATGACAATGCTTTTTCACCGGTTGATATTTGTTTTCTTTTAGTTTTTCTTTTCATTCTTGCGTCTGTTGCGTGTAAGAAGCATCATCACTTGCTCGCAGTGACTCCAGCGGGGGATCCCCTGCTGTGTTCACACATCAGATTCCCCTGAATGTCTACAGACTTTGTACTAGGAGGCCAGGTGGAAAAAGTCTGGAGATAATGTCGAGCCTCTAACTTGGGCGTTTGTGTACTCACATGCACCTTCTCTGGAGAAAATACAGAGGATCTGCGGAGTTCAGTGTCTAAAAGCAGCTTATGGCTGAGTCCTTGTTGCAGTTGCCAAAAATAAGGTTGAAATTGTGAGATATCATAGACAAACAAATCAAATAATTATGATCTTCCAGTGCCTGCATTCATTGCTCTGCTATTTGCTGTGGTATTGTGACACTCTTGTTTGTGTTGCAAATCAATAATTAAGTGTGCCCTGGATTTTATGTTGTGGTAAGTAGGCTTGTGTCGACGTTTGGGAGAAATAATTTGAAGACCAAAACAACCAACTGTGAGTAATAAAATTGTGCCACTCAGAATATAAAGAATGAATATCCCCACAACGTCCCATGCGCACACACACACACACACACAAACATTGACCTCAAAAGAGAAAGGTCGTATAATTGTGCAGCACATTGCACGTTCACACGTGTCTCAGTATGAACGATCCTTCTTGCGTAATGTTTGTCCGTGTGTGTGACAAAGTACAAAGTTCTCATTCCTGGCACAAGCAGGCCAGATGCTCACTTCTCCCTGACAGGGCTGGAGTCACGCCGTCAGTAGTAACACATTAGCCAGTGTGGTTCATTAGACGAGGTGGGGGGCAACAATAGCACAGAACAACTCTGACCTACAGGTGATAAGATAAAGACTGAGACTTCTTTCCCTTCCTATTGTGTCAAGTAGATTCAAACACATGGATCAGCAAACTCAGGTTATTTTACAAATATGTACAGACCCTAAAATTATTAATTAACGTCATGCAGGCCTGCAACAGTCCCATTCAAACTAAATCATATAGTACATCTGTGTTTTTTTTACCTCAGTACCACAACCGGAATGATCTTATTTGACAGAAGGAACTCAAAGTTCTTACTTTGATATCAGACAAATCAAAAGTCTGAATGCAATCAAGTTCAAATGATAAAAAAAAAAAACAGATAACCAAACAGTCAATCTACTAGATTCACTAATTAAAATGTGATTATATAAATAAGCACTTTGACATTCCCAAATAAAATTATTAATGTCACATCATTCATTAAAAACCCAACACTCATCACTTCTCTTAAGTGATGAAGTGTTGTGTTGAACTTAAGTCAACACCAAAGAGAGTGATGTTGACAGTTCCTTCATTATTCTGAATAAAACACGTCTGGCAATGAGGAAAGGGTGCCAACACAGGGGTCACACAGGGGTCATCCATCAGAAAATCTTCACCTTAAAGTGAGTCTCAGTTTTGTAGCTTTGTAGTTTCAGAATGTTTAGTGCACATTCATATACCGCTTAAAGTGGAATCCCACAATGCATCATGAAAAGCAGATTACAGACGATGCTCAAAACACCATCATGCAATGCACTTGAAACAAGTTGGCTGACAGACTAGATGGGAGAGCGCCAGAGGAGCATGTAAATTGTAAATTTTCATTTCCCATTCAATTTTTATTAAAAACTTAAAAAAGGCGTTTGATGGCATGTAAAAGAAACAAACAAATGGTACAACTGAATATATATTACAGCAAATAGAAAAAAAATGAACTAGACTAGAATTAGATGGATGCAAAAATGAAAAAGCCTTGATTTTTAAGAATTGTACTATGTAGCAGACAACGTATCTTATATGTAATTATTTGTGAAAATGTGCTCAGTATAATGTGTATTTATCAAGAAAAATACATGTTTAATTATTGAAATTGGTGTAGGTACATTTATGTGACAGCAATGATGTAATCAACAGCAGACGTGATGACTCTATAGTTTCCAAACATATTTTTTCATTTTGCAGATGAGCTCACTACATAGTCCTCTACGTAAAAACCCCTGGGACAGTGAGTGGGGAGGAGAGAATGACACACACACATCTTTCAACACCAGCAACCGTTCATCTAAACACATGATGATAAATGCTTTTCACCTAGACAAACCACACAGGTATCTCAGCTGGGACACCCCCTGTTAAACATAAACTAACTGCTCATTAACTGATGACGTGTGATCACAAATATTAACCGAGTGTCAGCAGAGTATTCGTATTGACACACTTATTGTTCGAAGCAGCAAAATGCATTCCACATGGTGATTAACAACGGGTCACTGAATGCTCACACACAACCCTGTCTGACATAAGCAGTGAGGAATGTCTCACCCACTTTCAAACCCCCTCACCCCTTTCCTCTAAAACACACAACATCCCTCCCCCCACCATCCAAATCCTGGCAAATCCTTCCTGCCACAAAAATATTCAAAACAGCACAGCTCAGACAACAGAAAATGACTTGTAAAGAGTTTCTGAGATTTGCTGAATTTTAGTTTTCTGTATTGAACTGAAAAGGTATTACATGAAACGTGAAGGTTTGTACGTCAAAATATGACAACTTGAGCCTTTGGAACATTCTTTGGTTTATCTAGGAAATAAGCAGATTGACAATTAATAACAGTAATTGTTAGTTGAAGCCCAACAAAAAATTCTGATTTAGCATTCTGCTCCTGAATCACTGCCACACACACTCTTCTTCCTTGTGCGTACGTAACCCACAACACAACTCTCCATCTAACAGTTCAGTCAGACTGTCAGGTGCAGTGTTATTATGCTCATAGCAGCTAATGCAGTCTTGAATAGCTGCTCTCAAGCAAGGATAAGGAGAAGGCTACACTGTTTTCTCTCATTTTCAAATATGTAGTCTTCATCTCTGACTGACGCTGCCTCAGTATAGGGCTTGAGGAAATTTGTTTAACACAGATCCCACCGGAGACACAGAAGATCTTAGAAAACTTTATCCACACATGCCGCAGTAAAACCTGGGAAGAGAAGCTGGCGTGTAAAAGTCAGTGAAGTTCCTCTTTTAAAGAAACCATTTAAGGAGGCGCAGGCTATACTTAACTTGTAACACACACTGCTCTATTAAATTTTAATGTACGCCTACTTAAGACTAAGTGTGCACTATGGATCTATACAGTATAGAGAGTTTAAAAAATATATAATCAACCAGGGCTGCCCACAGCCAGAGATGAGTTTGAGCCGTTATTCAACTGGTTTTAAATTAGATATATCTTTGGAGGGGCATCAGAAAATGTTTTGAGTTACAGTGCTGAGAAAGAATGTTATGTCGACACTGTGATACATACAGAAATGAACAGAACGAGCAGGCACATGTACATGACAAGCTGCAATGATTCAGAATGTGTCGATACAACCAGCAAAGAGACTCTTCAAGGACGTCAACGTGTATTAGGCAAATAGAGCATATAGAGCCAGAGGTCACATTTGGAGGACCGATCTCTGGATCTTGACCTATACCTGATTATTGAGAATTGTCAGATATTTACAGAGGGTTTCTATTTTAACCAGTGCCGAAATTTTAACCTTTAGTGCACTGGTTTAGTGGCCCAGGAAACTCATACCATCACAGACCAACAGAATGGGTTGTAAATCATCTAATGTGACTCCATTCAGCCAATCGAATCTGTGAATTAGCATTCCGACTTGAGTCAGTGGGCAGCGTCCGACACATGAGAGAAGTGAAAAAGAGACAATGGGAGATGTGTGAAAGAAAAGTAAGAAAAAGGAGCTTCACTTGGCGTTCTCCAAAATACATGGTTGAAATAAGACGCCATGTTTAAGGTCGAGGAATGACAGGAATATAATCCATTACAGTGTTGGATTTCATCTTCTTCTTATGTGTAAAAATACTTATACCAGGTCTGAACGTGGTCTTTGATTCTGCTCATCGGCTAATGTTTTGTTGACAATAATGGTTTAACTCTACGATAAACTTACTGTATCAAACACCGGAAACGGAGAAACAGCTTTTGTCTGAGGCATTAAGGGAGAAATTCTGCAGAGGAGTTGAAGCCAAGGTCAAACTTGTAAAGGTTGAAACAAACTTGAGAGCAGAAGTGGCTGCTCCGGATCCAGGCCAGGGAGGCAGCTAAAGTCAGAGAACCTCGCTGGAGCCCAAAATAGGACAGAGCCATTGAGACTCCCCCAGCCCAATTTATCACAGCTCAGCTCAGAGCGAGGGAGAGAGGACGAAAGAGAGAAAAATCACACAGAATTATCCCTTCATCCGCCTCCGAGCCTCTGCCTGCAGTGCGAATAGAGAGGTCGGACAGACGGAGGGAAGGAGAGAAAGAAAGAGAGGTGTGGTGGTCACAACTAGAGCACCAGCAACAATATGGAGAAACTTTTAAAAACTCAACTGTCCTCTTTGATTAAATATTCCATGAGTATGAAATAAATGAATGGTATAATTAGTCATGGGGTGAATTGGGAACTGAGCTAATCAGGATATGGTTAGAAATGATGAATATATATTACAGCTTTAGCCCAGTCTGCTGTTACAACATTATAAAGTTTGCATATGCACACACACACCCCCTCAGCTGAAGGTGGTGAAGCAGCTGATCTGATCCTCCCGTTTGTTACTCTCTCTCTCTCTCTCTCTCTCTCTAACACATCCTCCTTCAGTCTGTTTTTCTCACTCAGTCTTCCTCTCATCCCTTCCTTCCTTCCTTCCTTCGCTCCCCCCCTTCTCTCTCTCTCTCTCTCACCCTGTGTTGCAGTGTGACGTCACCACCAGGGAGCTAATGCTGCGTATCCTTTGGGTGCTGCTGCATTCCTCTTCGCCAACTCACATGCACAGCACAAATGGAATCCCAGGCTGACACACACACACAGGCGAGATGGATGAGTTACAGACCTGAACACCAACACTGTTCCTCTCGTCCTCCAATCTATCTGTGCCTCACAGCTACAAGATGTCAAGCGTTCTGATGCTTGGGGATGAGGATCGACAGCATTTTAATCGAAAATCCTGTTTAGTATTGAATCTAAATCTTTTCAAATTGCTTTATCATTTAATTCTTAATTATTTTAACCTTAACTTCAGAGATTAAAATAAGACGCAATCAACTAGTGTGATGATTACTGTTTTGATAATTACTTAATCATGATCTCCAATAACAGTATTTCCTGTGACTCTTCAATATATATCCGGGACTTGGTCATTATCAATTATTTGCCAAATGATAAATCAAATTGCTCTGCCAATAAAAACCACATCAATTAGCTAAAAACAGACGATGGTGACTTCTTAAAAAGGTCATGTTTTGTCTTGGGAGGTAATATGGGTCGTCCACTACCCACAATGCCAATGGTTTGATCCCTAGCTCCTCTAGTCTAATTGCTGAACTGTCCTTGAGCAAGATACTGAACCACCCATGGGTCCTGATGGCTGTAAAAGCAGTGAAAGTAGGGTGTGTCATAGAAAAAAATGTGTGATAGGACTAGAAAAGCTCTATATATATATACAGTCTATTTATCATTGTCTGTCTAACAGTCATTGAATCCAAAGATATTCAGTTTACCGTCATGTGTGATAAAGAAAAGAATCAGATCCTTGTCCTTTAAGGGACTTCCTGTAACAGCAAGCACCGACATTCTCACAGAAAATTCTCCCACTGATTTGTTTTATTCCTCTGAGAATGTTCTAGGTCACGTGCTGCCTGTGAATGATACACCCCACAGCCTGTTCTCCATGCAGACGTGTTTGTCAGCCTCCCTCAGATGACTAGAAAATAGTAACGAGGCTAAACTCAGCATTTTCCTTTGCTCTGTGATAAAGAAAGTGCAGTCAGTAGTTTTCAGTGCGACGCAGGCCCTCCTTGGAAACAACCGCTGATGGAAAGACTAAACTGAGACAGGATACCGTTGAGCATTGTGTTTGAACACCTCTGATTTAACAATGCACGAACCAGCAGCTGCGAACATGACTCAGAGCTGAGGATGGAAAAAACTCCCAAACAATGCCTCTTCTGTCCATGCATGTTGGTTTGTACACGAGGACTTCCTTAGGCAAGAACCGGCAAAAAGACTCACACTCGTAGTAGTAATGGTGGGGAGCATGTCAAGAGGGACGACGTGAGGCACAACATCAGGGTGAAGTGGCCTCTGGTGATCCTGGCATATACGGAGCTTCTGATCTATAATAGCTTTCCATGAAGGCTTTTGTGCTGAGCTATTCAGCTGCCCTCCGAGGTGACCTCAATACAGCCAGAAGAAAGTAAAAGAGCTAATACGCAAGAGATGGAAGATACGCTGCCATAACATCAATACTGACACATCCTGCTTTCCCATTTCCATCTAAGGCTTTCCCAACAACTATTAGACAAAAATATTAAATGTTTTTTTCAATTAAAACTACACTCATGGCAGCAATGAGATCCTGTTAACTTTAAACTGCTTATACTCTTTAGCCACCTTTAGCTTCCACTTTGTGTAACAATCCCAATTTCATCCTAAAAAAAGACCATCACTAAGACTCAGATATCAGCTGAACTCAAAAATGTATTTTTACAAAGCGCAAGAAGTATTTTTTTCACTTCACTCTTTGTGCAGCAGTGGATAACTTCTGTTGAAGAAATGTGAACCTGTCCTTTAAATGCCACATTCAGTGTGTCACCAGGACATTGTTTAACAGGTCCTCACCCCTCTGCTGCCACATGTCATCCGTTTAGTAGATGACGGCCTAAACAAGAGACTACTCTAAGTATAGCATATACGTGTGTAGTTGTTTGGTATCTTCATCTTACTAAACGATGATGTAAGTAACGTTATTGATTCATTCAACTAGTGGCTGAGTGAAAACCAATGGAGTTTAGATTTGAACCTGTAAACTGAATATAGTCTTTTTAGACTGTTGTTCGGAGAAAACATGGAACATTTTACTCAATTTTCTGACATCAATGCTTTTAAGTGCTACAGTATTGTTACATAAGTGATAAATTAGAATATTACCTAATTTAATGTGTTGTTCATGAATCACATAGTCAGGAAACCTTGTAAAAACGATTCAATCTTTTTGACGAGTGATATTCTACCCGGACAATTATGTTTTAGGAAGGATTCCTCTGTGTGGGCTATTTTTCATTTGTTCTCTTTTCAGAATGTGCAGCTTATCTTTATATAAAGTCCAGTAGTCCAACATGTAAATGTGCCAGATCTGTATTCCCTGACAGGGTGGAAAAACAAAACTAACAGTCACTTGTATAAAACCCAGCTACTCTCATTTTGACACTTTCATTTGTCTGGGTTTGGGAATTTCCACAGCATTTCTTTCCACTGCACTGCCACCGATTCATACGTGTGCCACACCAGGTATCACTTTCACTTCTGTCCACTACCTGCAAACAGCTGAGACCTGTACTTTCTCCTGGTTGTGCCACTGAGCAATGCTGTCAAGATGCAACCACCCATTTTCTATAATGAGTCACGCTGGGCTGGACCGATATGAGGCGAGAGGCAGGATTCACCCTGGACAGGTCACCAGTGCGTCACACGGCCAATGTGTAAAGACAACCAACCAATCACATTTCTTTAAAGTCTCTGGTTAACTCAGCTCCAATCTGCTTGTCTTTGAACTGTGGGAGAAAGTTGGGGTACCCGTAAAAAACCCAAGCAATCACAGAGGGAGCCAAACCGGGATTCAAACCAGGGAATCCTCTTGCTGCGAGGAGACGCTGCCTCACTGTGCTGCTTGTTGTCAAGAAAAGAAGTTGATATCGATAATCATCAGAATGAACGTCACATAACTATTTATTTCAAGATTAAAGAGGATGATTTGTGCTCCTGAGCGAAGGTTGTGATTTCAAGATTGAACTTCAACAGCAATACATTTGACAAATCTGAGGTAGAAGATTAAAATCAATCATGTGTTTACCTAATCACTGTGTTTTCACAATGCATAAGAAATATGTCGATATATGCAGTACTTTTGTCTTGTTGCTATTCACGAAAATGATATTGCAACAACTACAGTGAATGTGTATCCACTCAACACATATTAAGACAACTTTTCCTGCAAGAATGCAAACACACACACACACAGACAAATCAGGAGGATGTGAGACAATCTTTTAAGCGTTATTCTCCGTTTTGTGTAGGCGTGTGTGTGTGTCTGCCCTGCGTCGTCGTGTGGGCACAGACACACACATTTGGACACGATGCAGGACAAAGTTGTGCAGGTTTCCCTTTAGAGAGGAACGAGGGTCTGAGCTCGAGCACAACAAGGGTGTGGTGGCTCACACAGAGGAATTTCCTCGGGTCACACACACCATGTTCTGACGCTGATTCAGTCCAGAACATGGAGGACAGACACTTCCTGACAGCGCACACACACCACAAGAGAAGAAGGAACTACTTCTACTTCCACTACACACAAGTTGTTTTGATTTATTTTTGATTTACTTTCGAATCCTTTCTGTCCAGTTGGAAAACATCTCGACTCCTGTTCACCGGACAAACTGGTTCCAAGAGAAAAGGAGAAACTATGCTAATGAAACGACCTAATCTGGTGTGTGATAGGGAGAGACAGGGTGTGTGTGTGTGTGTACGTGTGTGTGTCAGAGTAAAGGTTGTAAAGAACAATCCGGGGTGTGAGTCTCTTTTCCTTCCTTCAGGTTTCTCACCAACAAACCTCGGTAAAGAAAACTTCTAACTTCTAGAACAAGTAACAGGTTTGAACTCGCCATTACTTGCCTCTGCTCTCCGGGCTCGTGGACGGGTCTCTGCTGTTAATACTTAAATACTTAATACTTTAAAACCTCCACCTGGCGTCACGGGCTCGGGTCAGATCGGAGTTTGACGGAAGTGATCGAAGAGGAAACTGTTCTCTTACCTTGTTACAGGAGCGAGGGTTCAGATGAGGAGCGGCTCCGTGTTTCCTGCTCGGGTGAAGCAGCTGAGATCCGGAGTGAGAAGCAAGCGAGGCTTAACAGCAACGGGACCCGCCCAGACTGAGGCGTTCACGGGGCCTCGGGAACTCTCACATCCCCCCGGTGCTCCGGAGTCCCTGCTCTGATTGACAGGGCGAGACAAACCATTTTCATATCAGTGGACGCCGATGATCGTCATAATGAATGTCAGATTATTATTTATTTTGAGCTGAAAGATTGATTTTGGCTACAGAGTGAAAGTTGTGGTTTTTAAACCTGAAGTTAAACACTTGTTCAACATCAAAAGGTTTTGCAAATCTGAGGTAGAACATTAAAACCAATTGTACCTCTACTATATATCATATATTATATCATACTCTCTGTATATTCTTTGTAAACATAAGTCTATATACACATATTTATACATGTGTACATGTTATAATTACTATTATTATATCACTATTACTATTATTATATATACTGTTGCTGCCATTATTACTATATACTGCTTTTATATTGGTATAATTACTATCATATATAAATGTATATTATGTTATATTATATACTATATATACTGTAATATTCTTATATACTGTCTAACAATAACATTACCATCATATCATCAGTACTATTAACATCATCTTGCCACTGCACTTTATCTACCTAATATTTTTTATTTTATTCTATTGTATTGTATTTTATTGTATTCAAATATACCAGCTGCTATGACAACTTAATTTCCCTTCGGGGATGAATAAAGTACTCTATCTATCTATCTATCTATCTATCTATCTATCTATCTATCTATCTATCTATCTATCTATCTATCTATCTATCTATCTATCTATCTATCTATCTATCTATCTATCTATCTATCTATCTATCTATCTATCTATCTATTCTACTTGTACTAAGTGCATTCAACCATGAGGGTATAAACCCAGAACAACAAGAATCAAGATAGTACAATTACTCCAAGAAAGCCAAACTTATGGAACTTATAAGTAAGTGCCATTTAAGTGCTACCAAAATGGTGGTTTAAACTTTAATCAAGGTATAGTCGGACGAGGTGTGTTTTTAGTTTGCAGCAGAATATCTGTACACTTTCTGCTGTCCTGAGGTCATTGGGGAGCTCATTCCCCCATTTGCGTTACTGTAATCATTATCATTAGCTCCATCAATGAGGTCAAGTTTTTGTCTGTGTCTGTTAGTCCACAGGATCTGCAAACGACTGTATGTTATACCAAGAAACTGAAAGCATGCTGGATGGTTCAGGAAAGAACACATAACATTTTGGTGCAGACAATTTTCCAGAGATTAATTCATGGATCTTAAGCAAACACCGTCACTACAGTAACCGAGAAGCTCATCCATTCACTATAGGGTGTTTAAGGGTCCATATATTGTGCTAATTTACTTTACTATATTATAAGGAATTATTGTTATAGATTAGGAAGTAATGGTAAATAAGATACCTGAAAAAATATTTTAAGTCACTTTTCCATCGTACTTACATACTTTAACCAATATAATCACAAACAAGGTGTTTAATGGTACATTTATATTTAGAATGAAAGCTAACTGAACTTAAAGAGCACAGCAGAAACTCTGCATTCCAAAACCAAAGCCTCAGATGCCTACCACTCACTTCACTTGGAGCACTCAAATTATGGTTGGAGACTTTACGACTGCACATGAACGCAGCACAGTGTCTTTGCAGTTTGAGAATCCAGCACCTGCACGCTATTGGCTGAAAGGATTCAACCGTTACAACGTCCCCGCCCCCTTACGTATGGTAAATTATGACGTAATTTATATTTAAAGAGGATGGCCTTTAGTTTTAATGTTTTTTTAAATTATTTTACTTCACAAACTATCTTTCTATGTTATTCAGGCTTGTTGTCATGCTTTAGTTTGAACTCACATCAATATTTAGTTATCTTCGTTGTTGTTGTGCAAAGAAAATGACTTTGACCCGAGTGCCTCTCTCCCACAGTGCAACAGGACATCACACAACAGGGATTTGAACTCTCTAACATGCCATCTCCTCAGCGAGGTTGTAAATTCATTCCCCCTAAAGTGCTGAACAAAACACGCTGCAGCTTCTGTGAAGGACCCACAGTGGTCTATTGTAAGAACTCCAATCATCAAAACACAGTTTGTATTATGTCAAATCAGAAAGTTGCACCCAAAGGAAAACTCCTAGAAGGCAAATCTAATGCGGTCATGCCATCCTGTACTCTAAGAGGTCCAACAGTATAAGTCTCTTGAAGAACCTCAGGCAAAGAAGATTCTCATCCCTCATCGAAGACAGCAGAAGAGGCTCATTCTTGTTCTGTGGAGGGGATTTATAGATAATTAATTCTGTTCATATACTGTTATGTATACCTATCACCAGGGACATGGACGGTTTTCTATATGCTGAAAAAAACTGAGCTCTTTAAATAATGTTTTGAGGAAAAAAACAGCTCCTCTAAACCTCAGGGCAGCGATACCGTAAAGGTGTAATCAAGGGCGCACTCGAGTAACGACAGGCGACTGGTTCGACTGCAGTGCAAATCTCTGGTGCGTTGCGTTTCTCTCTCATGGAGTTATAAATATGTCAAAACAAAGACGTGCTTGTTGAAAGAATGAACCCAAAAGTGTCCACAACAAAATGAATGTGTTTGGCTTCTCTGCGTCCTCGACAGTAATTTGGACAGTTAGGGTTATGGTTGTTTCCATGGTGAAAACCTGCTGAGTGTAGTTTCAGATTGAACAGTTTACAGAGACACCGCCCAAAAACGGTGATGCTATAACTGCAGACAGTCTGGGAGGAAGATGCATATTTACTGGAGAAAAAGCAGACACAACACAATCCTGCATATGACTGCAAAACCTTTTGAACCCTCTATCACTGTCCCTATATAAACCAGCAGTTTGACACTATGTACATCTGCATATTCTGGAAATTAAAATGGCTCATTCCCAGTGTTATATTTTATATATACACAGTATCCTCAGCACAGTCCCGAAACGAAAAAGAAATCAAATAACAAATGCACACAATTTAGCAGCAACACACTGATACTAAATTAGTTTTTGATTAAAGACCATAATCTGTAATGGACGACTACCAATAATCTGTCAAGAGACCGTTATCATGAATCACTCAATAGAACAATGAGCCCTGAAATGAGCTTCATCTGCTCGGCTCAGTACAGAGAGATGGTACAAGTGGCCTCCAGGGGACGACTCGTCAACACCCACGCTGCTAGAAGTGAGCCAGACTTTGTCACAGTAACTTAGAAAGTACAAAGCGAGTGGGTTGATGGAAGGAATAGAGTGTGAGCGTCAGGCAGGAGTTGTCATCAGGAAGACAGGTAGAAGGAGGGAAAGAAGAGCTGTTGCTTGATTTAGAGAAGGAGACTGGAAGTGAAACACAACAAGCTTAAAATGAAATAAACAACAAGAAAAGCAACAGGCTGAATCAGCTGGTCCACTCCTATCATCACAACTCCTATCTTTTCAGTAACATTTCCAGTGTGTAAGTGTGGATAACTCATAAAGAAAAAAAAATCGAAATCTGATGTTATATATTTGAAGAAACAATGGAAATCTCATGAGCTGCTGAAGGGATATATTTAAATGTGCAAATAAATTAGAAAAAACTGCGCACATAAGTTCATCAGCAGGTCAGGAGCAGTGTGAATCAAAGACTTGTCCTGCTGGGTTTAAAGAGATGCAGATTTATTATTATTAAATTGTGACTTTGTTGTGTGGTTGTAATCAACAGATAAATATAGCATGGACACAGTTTTGTAGATCATGCTGCCATATCCTCAGTGTGTATCAAATCAAACTGAAAAAGGATAAGTTGTTGCTCAACAAAGTTATAAAACCAACCAAGAAAACTCAGCACATTTTGCTCCAGATTCCATTTTATAAAGCTGTGAAATAATCAACATTGTGCTTCTCTAAATTTGCTAAATTTGCTTTTAGTTTCTATATGTAAAATTGTTATAGGACAACGTCCCACATAAGAGATTATCAAAGTAAATACTGAAATTTAAGATTTTCTTTTTCATTTTAAATACATATCTGAATAAAGCTTTACGAAGCCTGGCGGTGCAGCAGAGGTTGCAAATAAAACCTTTTTTTGATTGACTAAATCTTATGTAATTCTGTGTGGTGGTCACACAAAACCTTCACCCTCAGGACGCAACATCAGAATATGATTAAAATGTCTGTTTATCCTCTTTTCATCACGCTGATCATTGTAGATTAGTGAAAACAAGGGAGACAATCTCAAAGCTGCAGTAAAACCATCGTGTCCCCAGGAGATATTTATCATAAGAGATGAGTTAGACGAGATGTCCTCATGTTGCCCTGTAGCTACAGTACGGGAAACAGTGACATCTAGTGACGTTACACACTCAGTACATCCTGTACACTCATCAATGTCCGTAGCCTTAAAGGTAATCTTCAGCATCAGACGTTAGACGGTTCTCAACACATAAATAACTGATTAAGCAGACAAACAATTTATGTTGAAATCTGCAGGTTACAAATGAATGAAGATGTATAGATATTTTCAAATACAGGATAAGAAGTCAAATGTTTTTACAATAATGCTCCAATGATAAGTCCATTAGTCAATACAGAAATTCTTATTGCAGATTTTCTAAAGCAAGTATTTTCAAATTTTCTCTGTCTTTAATTATATTAAACTGATAATACATTTAATATAGTTTTGAACTATCCCTTTAATAGGAGTCAAAGGGAACGCAGGTCTGACCACTAGAGGGACCTCTAATCACACCATTGGTAAAATTTACCATCCCTCCTCTGTTTGTTTTTATTTTTTTGTGATTGCATTAAAATTCACTTTCTTCATATGAGGTGTTTTATAAGGACTAATTTTACCAGCATTGGCAGCCCATGAACCATCCCTGCCTACTGCTCATGCTCATTTACCCCATAGAGGATAAGTTTAGGAATTTTAAACTAGGCCAAAATCAAATAAAAAGAATCATATTTCACCACAAGATGACACCAACCTCGTTTCACTCCTCCTACTCATGCTTGGAGCAGATTTTTCTTCAAAATAGTGCTATTAGTAGCGGGAAATGTGGGCTCACTGGTTCTCTCCTCTCCAAAGCGTCTTTTATCTCGGCTCCCTCTGGTGTCTTTTTTCCTCCGTAAGCTGGAGTCAGTTGAGTAAAAGACACTACGGGGAAAAGAGAAAGAATGAGTAGAAATTCCCCCTGCTGCCTCTCATATAAAATGCTCCCAGATCGCAGCCAATGGCCAGCATGGATTATCATTAATCATGCGTAGGTGTTGTCATCAAGGGGGGGGAGAAGAGGAGGTCAGAGGAAATAAGTGAGAGGAAAAGGGGGGAAGCAGGTGGGAGAGGAGGAGGAGTGAGGGCCGGGTGAGATGGGTGAATGAATGCACTGTAGTCGCACTGGCAGCGTATACAAATGGACTGAATTGCTTTCAGTGTCCGTGCTTTGCACAGCGATGCCTCTATATGGGGGTGTATAGACACCCATTTGTATGGAGGGGACGTTTTCTCACTGTCAGGCAATTTAAACCTGTGTGAATGTGAATCCGCGCAGGGGCCGACTTCTTGTTCAGGCGGGGCCGTGTTCACGAGGAGTTTGAAAACAATTCTTGTGAGGCTTTGCAGGGATGAGCAAGCCATGTAACATAAAAAAAAAACAGGAAATGAGGAAACAGTCAAAGTTTTATCCCATTTTACGTGGGCCAGATATCCAGCTGTGCTGCTCAAATATGCAAAGCTACAGGCGTGCATGTGTGCTTGTGTTTGTGTCAGGCTCCCTAATCCTGCTTATGTACACTGAGCCATAGTGGAGCAGGGTGCTGGATACAGGGATGTGTTAAGGGCACAGTATCTGCAAGGACTTTTCAATGCAAGAGGAACAACGGTCTCTAAACCCTGAGAAGCTCTCCCTCCCTCTCTCTCTTCCTCTCTCTCTCTGTCTCTCATTCACCGTAGTACAGTATAAACCTGACAAATACATTTGCATGAAACTTTTCCTCCCAGCCTCCAAATAGAGCCTTTTCTGCCTGATCCCATCCTGATAAGAACAAAAGCCGTTTACGAGATTTAGAGAAGGAGAGAGAGAGAGAGAGAGAGAGAGAGAGAGAGAGAGAGAGAGAGAGAGAGAGAGAGAGAGAGAGAGAGAGACAGAGAGAGAGACAGAGAGAGAGAGACCAAGGTTTCGTGTGAGAGAGAGAATAAAACGGTAAAACTGAGAGCGAGAGAGGATTAAAGAAAGGAAGACAGAAGGAGGGAGAGATATTCCTGTCGCTGAACCCGGTAGCGTGGAACCGCCTAATCCCAGATTTTTATGGGTGTTGTTTTTCCTGAAAAGCTTTTGGATTATGAGTGGCTGTTGCATTATAACGCCTGTATCTCATTGTGCTCAGGAGATTATGAACGTGACCCTATGGCCCTGCTGCTCAGATGGGTTGATGGAGCTGGGAGGTCAAGACACGAGGCGAGAGTAAAGCGAGAATGAGAGGAGACTCTTCTTTAAGGATTCGGTTTTGAAAATGACAATTCTCTCTATCTCCCCCCATTTTTTTCTCACCCAGACATTTTCTCTCTTCCACTTTATTTGTCCTGGGTAAATATAAAGGCCCTGGGTGCCAAATAGCAACAACTTACAATTGCACATTTTGCATTAGAATCCATCTTCACCTTTGCCACTGAATATTTTAAAACAAGATAGAAAAGCGTCTTGTCGCAGCTTCTCTTGTTGCACACAGAGAGAGTTCTCCAGCTGGTGTGCATATCATCCTTCACATATGGGTTAACTGACTCCCATTGACACGTGGATATCTGATATAGGTTTGAGGATCTTCACTGTCATCTACATGTGTGAAAAAAAAAACATATGCGATTAGTTTAAAATTTGACACTTGGTTAACACAAAGGAAATAAGGAGCCATTTTGGTTAAAAGACCAACACTGACACAGGTTTGGAGACGGCACACAAACCTTGGTCTCAAGTCAAAACATCACAATATACTTTCAAGTTCAGGCCTGAATGTAAACACCAAATAAGAACCTAAAAAACCAGAGTGGATTTATTTTGTGTATAGAGGACGGACTGTTTCTGCAGAACTGTCCCTGTCACAGACCTGTTGTGTCAACGTTAGTGAACAGGCTGTCAAGTAGGAAGAGGGCGTAAGGAAGTGACATTGTGAGAAGAGGAGAACAGAACATCGAGTGGTGACACGATTCTCCTCATTTTCTTAGCAACACAACAAGTGGCACATTTGTTGTGTCTATCAAAGTCAACCTGACGTGAGGGAGCTGCTGTCCTGACGGTTTTCAGGTATTGTTATATTTTCAATAAGGCTGTTTACATCCTCACAAATATCAGCATGAGATGAATAATTAATAAATAAATAAATATGAATAATTTAGTTTTCCAGGGCCACACTAGAGACATATAGAGATCCGAGATGTCATTAAAGCTGCACAAATCAACAGTTTTATCAGTCGAATAGAGTAAATGTTTTCGTATCATGTATCCGGGCTGCTTGAGAATTCCCCTGTGCTCTTTCATGTGTCTTCCACCTCAAACTTTTGACCTTTTGAAACTCTCAAATACTTCACGAGCTTTCCAGCGCAGAACAGACAAAGGTAAAGACTAACTGGTGAACATGGTGGAGAATATAAGTAGAAAGCCACATATTTTCCTTAGGAGATGTCTGAGGCTTTTTTGACTTACCAAATGTTAGTGGACAAAATTGATTATATTCTGATAATATCAGAGCTAAAGTTAAACTATTTCTCACTTATACTAGAACACTGTGTACGTAACTGCATGTGTGTCACAAAATGAGTCTGTCCATGTGAAAAATATATCCTTCCACTTTTAGTGCAATATTACTTCCATGCACAGTAAATGTCAGTCAAAGAGAAGGAATTACTCATACACTGAGAGCAGATCACTGCAAGGTATGTCTAGGATGTCTGTAATGTAATTTTAATGGAGCTAAGTGTAGTGTAGTTACTGATAATGAGAATCTCGTGCGTGGCTCGTCGAGCTTTCATGCTGGAATGTGCAGCCATCAATTAGCAATGAGGGCGGAGACCGGTCTTTCATGCTCGTTGTAGCTTTGAAGGAATTAGTCCGTTTGAACATTAACATCTTTTGGGTGAAAGAGCGCGAGACGGGAACAGACACAGAGAGCAGAGTCGCTCGGTTGCACCCTGCTGCTTTATCTGAGATGAAGTTTTCTCATCTCGCAGCTCAACGTACAGCCTCGGATAAGTAATTTGCTGAAACGTTGCTTTACATGGTAACTCACATTATTCAGGCTTCTTCAGCAGTTTCACTCTAAGAAATAAAAGCTCAGATTTCTTGATTAAGGGGAAACAACTTTTATGGGATTCCTGACTTTTCTGAAAGATACATGAAATTGTGTCCACTTTTCATTCATACATGTATAAAGAGCGGATACCGGGACATGTCTCTTAGTTAATTTCCTGAGGGAGTTATTAGTTTTGCATGGAGTCAGTGGGAATAATAAAAGACACACAGCCTGACGGACAGAAGGAGACACACAGAAAGACAGGAGGGAGTGCACCAGTGAACATTAGCAAGGCGAGGGATAGTAAGAACAGAGGAGCTGCCATCCAAACGGATTATACAACACGAAACAACAACAGTGACAGCTACACCTTCCAGCTGCTGTCTTTCATATGCTAATGCTGGTATTACCGCCTGCCAATGCAGCACAGGAGACAATCAGCGTGTCTGTGTGTGTGTGTGTTTGTGTTGCTCATTCCTAATGAAGTGATGCGCTCAGCACTCTGTGCCACATGGTATCGGTAACAAGAGTCATCTGGCAGGGTTTGGAAACACATGCACACGTGCCCGCATAATATTGTGTAAAAACGTTTCATCTTCACTTTGATGTTTTTACATGAAATGAAATGGAACACAATACTGCGCTGGACAAGTGTTTGTGATACCAATTTGAACAATCCAGCATTCAGTATAACAGGTGGCAGGCCAAAGGACGTTTCATTATTTATCTGAAAGGAAAAGTCTGGTTATATTTTTTCTCACTGGCAACAAATCCATGAAGAGAGCAAAACTAATAATGAAACAATCTCAGTAATGAGTCCCGCATGTGACGCTATAGCCGATACAGCCGATTTTTCATTTGTTCTTTATGCAATCACTGTTAAACAAAAAGCATAAAACAAATTAATTGAGCCACAGCATTGCACTGGATGACACGTCCCTTCATAAAACTGAACATTGGTTTATTCTGAGTCTGACCATCACATATTCGCTGTCCTGTTATCATTTGTACGTGAACCAAAACCACAGTTGAAATTATTCCCAAACAAACGCGTTATTCACCCTTGTTTGATTGACAGTTCCTCAAAACAACAGTGCCCAGATATTGTATGAAATAGAAACATGTAGGTATATCTATAATTTTATTTTGTAGATTTACATCTTCAGAAGGAACGAGTTGACTTGGAGAGCCACAGACAGCCGGAGGAAGCTGTAATGTATTCAGAGTCTGACACACACACGGTTGGTTCAGATTTCATCAAAGGATTTGTTGATAATTAACAAAAACATATGAAATATTAACAGTCTTACTTTTTATTTAGTCAACAAGCCTGAAAGTCAAAGCCAAAAATGATGTGCTTCCTGTTTTTCAGCTCTTTTGATCCTGATCCAGGTCCTTTTGATAGATTTTAATGTGAAAAGTTTTAATTTGTGGTTCTCAAGCAGACAAGTGAGAGGAACCTGAGGGGTTCTCTGCCCAACAGGATAGAAAAGAAAATAAATCTTTGTTAATTTTAGATGTCTTTGATTTTTAAGAAAGTTCTGGGTTCAAACAGTTGTTTGGCCAGGGCGATTCTTGAATCCCCCTCTTGCCCAATATCTCAGTGCCTCTCCAAAGGTGAAGCAGATAATGAATGGATAACTGATTAATGGCTGATTAATTTGATTACATATTTTAGAAATCACTGACATAAGAAGGGGTTGTAAGGTCAGTGGTGATGAGGGGTCACAAGTAGACATAGTACAAGTTCAACAGGTCATAAGCCTAAAAGATTTGGATCCTCTTACTGGGCCATATTTTAATGTATTTATATTTTTATTAACTTATTTATTTTGTTTTCATGCTCTCCTTTACCTCTGTTACAAGAGGTTTATGGCTACGAATCAACTGTTCCAGAACCGGGTTACTGCTAGTACAGAACAGAAAGAATCACAGTGAGGATTACATGGCGGAGCTGCCATATGGTAGAATGTCTGCAATCATTAATTTCTCTTATTATACGCGGCCATGTGGCAAACTGCTCATGTCTGTAAGGATTATCTCATGGTCCAGTAGCATTTGTCTCCATTCCAGCTGTTTTACTGAGCTGGTTTACCATTCACTTCAGTGATTGAAGGACGTGTATGACAACAAATGTGATTAAACTATTTTGAGCTGCTCTATTAATATGTCGACGAGGCTGTCTCTGTGTGTATGTCTGTGTGTGTGTGTCTGTGTGTGTGTGTGTGTGTGCGTGTGTGTGTGTGTGTGTGTGTGTGTGTGTGTGTGTCTGTGTGTGCTACTGCTTGTCCACAGAACATCCTGGGCTGTCATATGGTCTGTAAAGCTTCCCTCTCTGGGAATTGACTATCTATTCTGTTACAGGGATGCACCAAGGTCTGTGATTGGCACATGTTGAATTCCTCTCTTGTGTCATCGGGAGGCCACCAACTGGAGCAAGTGAGAGGGTGTGTGTTTATTTGTGTGTTTGTGTGTGTGTGTGTATGTACTGTACATGTGTGGGCTGAGGATGTATGTGTGTAAATGCCACAGATCCCAATGGAATTAGGTTGATTTCCGATGGCTTTCAAGAAGCCCTGGGACCTTGCATGCATGCGTGTTTCCGTTTGTTATCTTGCTGTCCACATGCTGAGTGTAACTGTGCTGCCAGCCAACGGTGCAGTACACAAATCCCATGGTCGGGTTATCCATGATTCACCCATGTTACTTGAGAGAGAGGGAGAGAGCTAAGAACGAGGAGGCCGAGAGAGAGCAGAGAGCAAGAGAGAGAGAGAGAGAGAGAGAGAGAGAGAGAGAGAGAGAGAGAGAGAGAGAGAGAGAGAGAGAGAGAGAGAGAGAGAGAGAGAGAGAGAGAGGGAACGCTTTGGTATATTAAGGAGATAATATATAGGGATCACAAAATGAGGAATAAAAACACAGAGTTTGGCACAAGGTAAAACTAGGAAATAGGAGCAGGAGAAGAGGAGTGCTGAATGTTTGAGAGTGAGGATGGAAAAGAGGAGGAGAGAGATCAGTAATCGGAACTCTTTGTCAGAGTAACAGATTAGCTCACTGGGTGAAATGATATATGACTGGCACCGGGCCTCCTCACATGCACACTCGCACAATCACACCCCCAGTATGGATCAATTACTCTGTCATCCATGTGTGCAACCATACATCATCCCCTCGATTACATCTTTCTCTCTCTCACACACACACACTCACACACACGTACAGTGGTACTTCTATGCTGACTCCTCTATCTACTCCACTAGAACTTCAGCTGTACTTTGTTTCATCGACTGTGGATGTGGGTCGAGTGTTTTACGACCACGTTTCTCCCCCACCTTTACACCTACTACTGTCCATATATTTCTCTTGATGCCACAGGGAAAAACTGCACACCTCACACACACACACACACATGCACACACATGCACATACAGTCACATACACACACACCAGAGCCAGTGGACCTGCTTCTTTAAATGAACTGCCCTGGTCAGAGTGACCGAGTCTGGACAAAGTTATTTGTCAGTAAACTTCTTTGGGCAGTTCGGGTCATTTCAGGCAGCGGAGGAGCCGAGGCACCCCCCCACCACTACCACCACCCTTCTCCACACACACATACACGGGTCAACATGGTTCCGATCACCCTCTGCCCCTGTTGGAGTAGTCTACAGGGAAATGCCCATAGTTCAGCTAAAGTGAGTTCAATCTAATTTGAACTTCAGACGGCCCGGGGAGAGGGAGCGAAGGAGCCAATATTGTTTTGTCCTTCATGGAAGTGACACAAACATTTCAGACTCTCCGCATGTCCAGCATCTAGGCCCCAGGAGAAGCACTGATGACGCAGTTCGAGCTGTGTGACTGTGTGTGTGGGGGTGTGTGTGTTTTAGCTGTGAGGCATTAGACCATGCCTCTTTCTGTTTGTCAGACAATCTGTCCCTGACCACGATGAATATCAGGTATCCAACAGGTCCTGTCGCAGCCCATATGGTCCTCCTCACATAAGTGGTCGGTATAATTCACGTTTATTGCATATACCTCTCTGCAAGCGGTTGTTTTCTCATGAAGCCGCTAGGGGGCGCTGCTCCACTTCTGACAGTGGAGCAGCGACTGTCCGTGTCTTCCAGACAGGAGCGCAACAACAGTCTCCCTGACTCCCCGACCGCAGCGCACCTCTGTCCCGCCACACCGGCCACACTTTATCATCACATCCCCTCAAAGAGGCCGGAGGAGAGGAGGGCACCGGTGCACACCAGGAGCCTGACTGTGGGGGGGGGGTTCAAGCTGGATGTTTCCCTCCGCGTTGGTATGGCTCAATAAGTAAGTTTCCTATCCTGTCTCACCGGCTGCGCACAAGAGGAGGAGAGCAGCGGAACTTTCACAGGACCATTCCCTGCACCTCTTCTGGCACTGCGCGATTTTCTAAACCACAGGAGCAAATATCTGCCACCGGCTTCCCTCCTTACTCTCCAGACCGGAGGCTGCGGACGTGGATGGTATGGTGTAACTTTTCCGCTCCAGCCGAACCCGAGCGGCCGGTGTGCAGAGAGGAGCCGGTTTATGGTGCTGGAGAGGGGGATGCGAGCCTCTCCTCCGTCTCGGATAGCGGAGCGGCTATGAGGAGAGAGGTCAACCTGCTGGGCTAAAGAGAACAAGACCACACCGCACCAACAGGTATGGATCCATGCATCTGAAATCCACGGTGCCCTTCTGTGGGTTTAAGTAAATGAAAAGTGTCCTTGATATATACAAAAAAAGTGTCTGTCTACTGGTCGTGTCTTTGAAACCAATTTACGCACGGATTAGATTACACCTCATCCTCTCATTTTAGGAGAGGATATTAGATTTTATGAAAGCTCTAGTTGTGCCGAAAAGACTGATCGTGGTTAGTTCCCACCAACCGGCTCGGTTTTGAGTTTTATCATCACGGTTGTGATTTTATAGCGAAGACAAATGATTGCGGTTGTTCCAGCTGTTGCCTTTCTCTCTCATCTCTCTCTCTCTTTGACACACACACACACACACACGCACACGCACGCACACGCACGCACACAGACACACACACACACCCTTATATATAAGGGACATTTATACTCCCCTGTGACGCGTGACGCACTATGATACTGGAAAACAGACGCACTCCCTCAGCAGTGGTTCGTGTTGACTTCACGCGGCAGGAAATATAACGTGCACTGTTTTCACACAGATTTAGAAAGAGAAGATGCAGGGAAACACATGCACCATGACACCAGAGCTGTGCGTCCTCTGCGCAGCGCCATGGATCACCTGATGTTCTGGTGATAGTGCTGAAAATAGAGCATCAGTTTCTTATGAGGCTCTGGTTCTGAGGCTGAGAGTGACTACTTTTAGTTCTGGATATTTTATCATACAATAGGTAACAGGATTGAAAACATATGACTGCTTCTGGTCTTTACATAACCAGGATCTGTTTGGAAACACAATTTTAATCCAACACAAAGATGATCATCCCTGCTGTAAGTATATTTCTGACATGCTCCTGCTCCAGCTGCCTCTTATTTCTCCCTCTCCCTCCACTTTCACAAACCTCTTTGCCGAACCTAGAGGAGGTGAAGCAGAGGAGTGGCGTGAGGAAGTTACAAAGTAAGCTGACAGAGACTGACAGTGAGACATGATTGACAGGAGAGGAAGATGCAGGGATGTGGCGAGTAGAGTGGGATATAAGGAAGATTGGATTCCGATGGTGTTTATGGGGGGGGGGGAGGAGGAGGACAACATTCAAAGAAACAAATGTGTGGTCACTGATTACTTGCTCCCAGAATGGTTTTCAAATGCATTTTTAATGTGGCCGCAGGCTGATGAATACCAGCATGAAATGTTACATCACCGGTTTATTTGATAAATGCTTTTGGTCAGACCACTAATCATAGTTACACAGATGTGTGACAAAAAAATGAAGAGAACGAAAGGAGAGATAGAAAACCAGAGGATGGAAGTTAATGTGAGCAGGAGAAACCTGTGTTTAGAGTTATTAATGAGAATGTATAATGTTTAAAATGTTGTACGCATTTGTGTAAGTATATCATTACAAATCGACTTTTGTGAAGTGTCATTTAGGAAACATTTGCAGTCTCCCTCCAGCCACAGGCTGCACACACGCTCCAATAAATAAAGCAACAGTGTAGTTCTTCTCCTCATATTTATTTCTAAAGTATGAATTTGCAGTGTTGGCTCAATCACATTATAGCTCCCTGGAAATCAGGCGATTTAACAGTGTGTTTGAGCACCTGTACTTCTATCTTTGTGAGGACATTGCTGGAGCTTGAGTTTGAGGCCTGGGTTCAGGTCACTGTATTGGTTAAGATTCTGGTTATGGGCTGCATCAACGAGGGTATTCTCAAGCATAAAAGTATAAAGTCATTTGTTCACAATTTCTTAATGTTATGGGAGTTCAAATTTATTGTTACAGTCACAATGTGGGGACTCATCTCTCATCAGGAGCAAAAAGCTGATACCTATGTGGATAACCACTTCCTGTAAGTCATTTCCTGTCTAATGATGTATGATCAACAAGTCCACCAACCTATAAATGACAATGCAGGTCTGTGCCATTCTGGACCATATAAACACGTGGTTGAGGTTATAGAACATGCATGACAGGAAATGAAGAGCATCCATTAGTATGTAATGATTAATGTAAAGTTGGCAGGTAAAGAAGGAAAGAGAGATGCAAGACAGATCATTGCTAATATCTTGATCACTATACCATAGGGTCGCCTAATGAAGAGCACTGTAAGGGATAAAGCACTTCTCTGCAAACCATGTGGATACTCAATTTACCAAGATATCAAACTCATCGTTACTTTAGGTGTTTTTCAGAAAGCGCTCCTTACAGTAACCTAGAGCTCAAGGTGACTTCATCAATTGTCTCAAGAACATGAAAAGCAGAGTCATACTCAAAAATACGGTCAGCTTTTATGTTTCCATACCTCACAACTTCCGTATGTGTCCCTGTGCACCTTTTACACACACTCACCCCTTCCCTGCATTTCTCTCACTCACTTCCTTTATCGCTTCTACCAATAAGCCCCCCGGGCCATGGGAGTAATGTCAAAGCTCCTGTCCAGAGAGACGAACAGAGAGAGAGAGAGAGAGAGAGAGAGAGAGAGAGAGAGAGAGAGAGAGAGAGAGAGAGAGAGAGAGCGAGAGCGCGAGAGAAAGAGAGAGAGAGAGAGAGGACAACCAGCAAAAATAAAAAGTACAGTATGTGTCCTGCAAAAGGCGATCTCGTTTTCATTTGCCACCTCCTGTAGCTTTGCGTGATGAGAAGAGAACAAGAGCAAATGAAAAACAGAATGAGAACGAGAGAGACAAACACCTAGACTTTGGAAGAGAAAGGGGAGAAACAGAAACAACGCTACAGGGGATAAATAAAAATAAATAAAAAGCATGTGTCCTATAAAAAGGGTTCTGTATTTCATTGGCCATCTCCAGTAGCTGTGTGTGGTGTGCTGAGGCCCGGGGGGGGGAGGAGTAGCCACTCTAAATGTGTGTAACCCACATAAAGAAATTGTTTCTGGGAGATCGGGCCCCGTAAATTCATTCCTAGCCACCGGCCCCGTTCTTATCCCACCTCCCAAAGGTGAGCTATAACATCCAAACACATATATTTTTTAGATTCTCTCTCTCTCCACACACACACACACACACACACACACACACACACGCACAAACACACACTCACACACAGACATAACATCTTTCAGTAGAACCTCGTCTCATTTATATGCAATTTTTGCTCAGAATGCGTGGACATATTGCACACGTATTTTCACACACACACAAACACACAAACACACACACACACACACACACACACACACACACACACACACACGACTTTGCTCCCAAATGGTTTCTGTGGGACAGTAACGGTGACAGCTACAAAAACACGGGTACCTGCTGTGGAACAGAGCAGCGGCAGATACTGCGCTCACAGCTCCAGGATTACCTTAGCCTGAACAAACTCCATTACTGCCTCTATTACCCGGGTATACACAGCCCAGGAAAAAGCACTTTGCAGAGCTGCTGTTTACCCAGCACCTCTGTGCCCCACACACTGTTTCCCTTGACTACAGAGCAAAGTCAGGGTGAAGAGAGAGGAGAAAGTTGCACAGGAAAACCTGAAGTCAGCCTGTCAGTTAATCTCGATGTCTCTGCAGTATGGTGCAGAAACAATGAGAATAATTAATCAATTTGATTATTAAATGATTTATGCCAAACATTTTTATAAGTCACATATATAACTATATTGAAATATAACATGTAACTTTGGGAGTTTTGGACAAGTTAGATGATACAATTAACCAAGTAATCAAAGTAGGTAATTGTATTTAAAGTCCTAAATGAATTATTAATACTCCGGGCAGTTACTACCATATTGTGTTAATCTGACGTTTGTTATTCTAATTTGTTCTCACTGTTGAGAACAAAAATAAGACATTTTAAAACATCACACCTTTCTTATCCAGTATTATCAACGATATTGAAAACTGAATAAATGCTTTACAAAATATAATGATAAAAGGCCCAACAGACAATCTAAGAGATTCTGCAGAAAAATTGACAAGTTGATCTGAGGAATGAAAAAGTTGACTAAATGATTAAAAAATATAGCCAGTTAAATCCATATAGTATTATTTTGAATGTTGTTCTCAACTGACGGCCTATTAGACATTTCAAAACATATTTTTGTTATTTTA
Organism: Limanda limanda; assembly: GCF_963576545.1. Taxonomy (NCBI): domain Eukaryota; kingdom Metazoa; phylum Chordata; class Actinopteri; order Pleuronectiformes; family Pleuronectidae; genus Limanda; species Limanda limanda. Next base: position 13,387,722 of record NC_083642.1, read on the forward strand.
TATTATTGTCACACTCAGCCCTAGTATTTTCAAACACATCTTTAACTGAGTACTTGTTTAGTTTCTTTATTAAACTAAAATGCCAAATATCTTCCAACTTATGGAATGTGAGGATTTTTTTTTCTTAACTGGATCATTTAAATGATAAAATAATTAAGCTATACAGCTAGAAATAGAAAGAGAGCATGCAACTGCTAGAACTATCAAAACGGTTATCAATAATATAAATATTCTCCATTTGCAATTGTTAATTAATTGTTTGTGTTATGTTCAGTGATCAAACATATTGTATTACTTAAAAAGTGACATTGATTTTCCTGAGTTGTTGATTATACAAAACGATCTGTGATTCTGCCATTTCTCATTATCTTTGACATCCTGTACAAATAATTACTCAATTAACTGAGAATAATAAGCACGAGTTGATAGTTAATAATAGTTCCGATCAGGCACAGACATTGATGGCAGTGCTCTCCTTTGACTAATGACGGAATGTGATAGGGCAACGGTGAGTGATGCTCTTTGTGTGTGCCTGTGCATGTTTATACACAAGTGATTGCCAAGGCTATACAGTAGGTGATTGCAGCGCCAGCGATACAATGCTGAAAGGCTTGTGCAAAACAGCAAGTGGATGTGAAGAAGGTTAATAAGGGAGAGAATGAGCAAGAGCATGAGTGAGTGTGTGCTCCTGTGTGTGAAACTGCATCGTGAGAGAGAGTGCGTGTGTGTGTCCAAGGTGAGTGATGAACTGCCATGTATTTGAGTTGAGAGCCATCCATCACCCTCATCAGTGACTCTGGGGTCCTGTCGTTACATGTTTCCCTTCATTTACACTGTTAATGGCCATCTCTCTTCGCCAAACTTGCTGCCTCACTGTTGGTCGCTCCCTAAATTAAAAATGTTATTTTTTCCGAAGCTAAGCAATCACACCATTGATAAAAAGCACTTGGGCACAGAGGCCTATGCATCAGCGGCTGCAGTATCATGAAAGCTAAATCCATGGTGGTGCAGGTGAATTACCAGTGCTGTAGCCAACCTTCTCGGACAGTCTGTAACTTATCAAGAAAGTAATTTAATTTGTTGATTTTTGGGCAGTTACAACTTCTGCTAATGATTGGTGTCACTTTCAGCAGTTGTTATAAACGCACCCACACATCGAGACTGTAGCTCTGGGGGCTCAGAGCTGACTCATTATGGCAAAGAGGAACCAGAAGTCGGAGTTACACACACACACACACACACACACACACACACACACACACACACACACACACACACACACACACACACACACACACACACACACACACACACACACACACACACACACAAAACCCTCCAGCTCTGGCAGCTTTCTTCATCAACAACAACTCCAAAGCTATCACTGTGGTCATTAGGCCAGCATAATCAGGCCTTGAATATGTGTGTGTCTGTGTGTGCGTGTGTTCTATCCCTGCTCTCCTGAGGCATGTGTGTGTGACTCTTGCCCTGGTCATTCCTTCGGCAATGGTGAGGAGTAAATAACGGTAGAGAATAAATGACGTCTGAAAGGCTGTGACACGAGAACCGCGGAGACACTGATGAACTTAGCCACTGTTGACAGAGTATAATGATGGTAATAAACTCACTCTCTCACTCCGCCTTCTCTTTCCTTTCATATATTTCTTTTGCCAGTGTGTAGCTCTGGGCCACTCCTACTGGCTGCCTGTGTTTGTCTGTGTACGCCCTTTTATCTTGTAGTCTTTGATTATGTTCTTATAAGTGAAACCACTAGCTATTTTATGACTGCCTCATTAGGCTGTCAGACAAGCCCACGGCACATGCAATTACATCTAATTATGCAATTATAATTTCAGTATGAAGCTTTATATACTGTGGATGTTTGCGCTGTAGCACATACGCAGGAGTAATTAGTGCAGTTTGTTTGTGCGTAGCAGTTGTGTATGTGAAGCTCACAAATGGCAGTGATAATAAAGATGATGGAGAAATATGCATGCACAAACACACTCAGGTTTTATCACTTAATGTCAACATAGAACGCCAATGCAGGTGGTGAATATTTTCCTTGATGAGGCTACACACGATCAGTGCTGTAGAGATGACACTTTGTATTTAACTTTGTCCAAATGTGGTAAAAAAAAGAAATATTCAAACTTTAATGACAAGTTTAGTTTCCAAATGTTTATCTATAATCACAAAAGAATGTTTGAAGTGGTTTCCCTTGTCTGACTCCAGCTGAGTCCACTCCTCTCAGAATCCACTTTCAACCCAATCTCCGAGCCCAATGGCCAAGGTCTGATGACAAATAAGTCTCTGGGGTAACGGACAATATTTTGGGGCTTCTGCTCTCAACAGTGGATATCCAAGTCAAGACTCTGTCTTTTGTTCGCTGTACAAAGTCCTACCTGTTGCATTACGTTTAACGTTTACGCATAAATCTTTCTCCCAACAAAACACAACCAGTGATACTTTTGTAGGTGTTTTTGGTCAAGACGACTGGAATGGAACGTTGCCTGCAGCCAGACACCAACCACTCGCTTTTAAATATCTTTCCAAAAAAAAGAGCAAACATAAACTTAAATACAATACATAACCTATTTTTGTCACTAGCTCAGTTCAGCTCTGTGGCTTAGTCACTCCAGTCTCGTCTCCATGTGTTTCTCTCTGCTGCACCGGGTACAGCTGGAGGTGCTCCCTGAATACAGTTAAATTAAAAAGACAATGCGTTTTGGTGGATGTGCTCTAAATCATTTCCTGTTAACCTGTGGGCAATCAAATCCTGCTCAAATGAGATTGGTCAAACTAGAAACAGAAACCAGAACCTTCCCCCCAAATCTTGTCCCTTGCCTACAGATTCTGCACATTCACATGCAGAAAGTGTTTATAAAGATTACTCTCAACGTGACCTTCTGCATGACCTTCTGTCCCACCAGTAAACTAAGCCAAGCAGTGCAGACACAACTATGCAAAGAAGTGCCAACTGACACTAATCATTAGGAGAATGTGCACCATGGAAGTAATTTGGGCTCCGTTGTCGAGCTTTGTGCACTCACCTCTGACTCCAACTATGGAAGAGACTCACATTTTACCAAAGAAATGAACAAAACAACACAACACACTCCACCGATCAGCTCAGCTGCTTCATCCAACTGGATCCTTTAGGAAAAACCTTGGACATTATCTACATTTAATTTAATCAGGCTTAAAGACCGAATGCTTGTGTTACAGCAGTACCAATAGTCCAGTGTAAACGCAGCCTACAGTCTAGTCTCCCTTGCCATCTTGCTGTTGACTGCTTCCCTTTAAACACTTTGATGCCACCTGGCTCTGGAAATGGATAATAGCTAATGTTGTAATAGCTCTGTGCCCAATGTGGCTACGGTACGACTGTTACCTGGAAATAGGAAGGAGCTAAATAAGGTTAAAGTTCAATACTGCAGTGTGTCCCCTTTGTACCAATATAACAAACATTACACCACAACCTAATATTGTATTTCTTCAAAGGGAAGAACAAAGTGGATAGAGTAGAGTTACTGACAGTGTGAGAATTACTGTGACAGCCTCTGTTGTGTGAGGCCTTCAAGGGCTATTCAGCCAATCTCATGTGAATCCCATTGTTTCACTGGTTTTAGGCCACTTTGCCTGTCGCCCCTTTGATATCCATTCACTAAAGGTAAGGTCAGGAGAACCCATGCCCGCTACGAGAGTGAATTACAAATAAGTTTAGAAAATAATAATCTTCGCTAGGTAGGGTGTATTTTCAGCCACGTCTGTTTATTGATTGGTTTGTATTTTCATCAAGATTTTTCAAAAAGTATTGAGCTGATTTGCACTCAATTTGGTGGACAGATGGAGCATGGGCCAAAATGTACATTTTGGTGTGTGTCTGTATAGCATGTGAAATGAGGCTTGCCATTCCGACTGCCATTAACATTTTCCGGCTCTGAATTTAGCTTTGTGGCTGCTAAACACATGTGCCCTCTACTGGCCATCACTCCATTTTGTTAAGAAGCTTGAAAGCGAAGGTCTGGTTCTCCTAATCCCTACACTTCAACTCTTTAACATTTCTATTTTTCTACAAGACCTGCTTCAACACCGGCACTTCAATAGATAGAGATAAAAAAAGAACCACAGTTGAATAGGGGAATGCTACAGTAGGTGGTGTGCTTCAGTGTGTCATGTTCCTCTACAGATCCTATTGAAGTAAGCAGGCGAGGCTGCTAGGCTCCCAGTGTGTGTGCGAGACAGCCCTGACAGTAATACAAGCAGCATCTGGCACCCCCTCCCAGGGATCACATCCCTAAGACGGTTTCTCTTACTAATCCCCTCCTAATATGACTAATATTATGACACTGCCATTAGCCACAGCATTCTGAGGGCACACACAGGGAGGAAACCACAGCCATGCACACGGCACGCAAACATATTCCATATGGGAAGGATTTAAGTATTAATCTGCAACATTTTCATATAAATTTAAATACTTTGCCGCTCAGTTTCCAACAACCGCAGTCTAGCTTTAACATTCGCTGTAAGATATTCTTAGCCATATCTGGTTGTGTAATTTCTGGAGAAACCCATTTTGTGGACAGATAACAATGCCCTTTATATTCCCACCAGCAGCCATGTTCACAGGACCTTGGTGCTCAGCCAGACTTAGTGTGTCAGTGCAGACAGGAAACAAGACTTATCAACAAATGGAGAAAAGAAAGAAGCAACATATGATTATATCACCAGCAGGAAATCAAACATGATCAATGCAGTGTTCACTTCGCACAAAGGACGATGTCACATCCGAAAATACCCACTTTATGATCATAGCATTTCATTAGAATGAAAAAAATGCTCAAATGTTGGTGAATAACACATCACTCTTTCACCTCCAGCCAAGATAAGACTCAGGCTGTGTGGTAGAGACGGAGTGAGGCTCTGAATGCAGAACAAGAATTCTAATTTTAAAGCCATGAATTACCAAAAGGCTGCTTTCAATTTGATTGAATCCAGCTTTATTAGCATTCCGCCTGCCTTTACGTGATGAGGCTGAACGGGCCTTGTGTCCTCTCCCGGGCTGCAGCTGTGGCAGAGAGGAGCACAAAGAGGAGCTTAATTTGTGATGCTGATGGCTTTAGGGGTTTCGGTCACAAGGAATTACATTGTCAATTATCTTTTATCGATATGTTTTTTTTTTTACGTGTTTTCAACTCTTATCTAAAACTTTAAGTACATTTCCCAATACAACACTGGCAAAACACTCCATTACAGGTATAATTGTATTGAAAATACTGCATAAGTAAGAGTACAGCAGTGCTCTTAGGGAAAGTCTACTGCAGAAATGCAGTAAAATGGCTCATATCATTACACATGACTTAATTAGCTTGTTAATACTGATGCAACAATGTGTAAGCAACATTTGCAATTCTATTTGGTTGAAGTGGAGCTACTTTCAGCTACATTATATACTGTAATAAAGTTTAGTCCAGTGGTTCCCAATCTGTGGGTCAGGTCCCTCTAAAAGGCTACAAGATAAATCTAAGGGGACGTGAGATGATGAATGGGAGAGGAGAAGAAAAACCTGTTCTGCTTCTGTTTTAACTTTCTTCTTTAGGTCTTAAACAGGTGCTTAAATTACAAATGATAGACATGCATGAAAAATCACAATTGCGATGATAAAGCAATAAAGGTGGGTGACAAAACCCGTTTTACATAAGGCAGATTACAGTAGGGCAAATGAAAGAAGCAGTGAGTATATATCAGTATGGAGTGCTCATCAGAGAGACGATCTTTATTCTTCTTGCATTTCCTTCAGTTGAAAAGTAAATAGGTGATGTTGTAAGTAGAGATTTCCCCACATGTGTAGCAGGCTGGAGCCATTAGTCTTTATATGTTCTGCTAAGAGGTGGTAACAAGGACTGGGGCGCTGTCCCTGGTGCTGACCAGTTTCAGCAGCTACAGTCACAGACAGAGCTGTCCATGGTACTGCAGGAATAGTGTGCAGTGTGTATGAGTGTGTGTGTGTGTGTGATTGTGTCTGAGTCTGTGTTTGAGTTCCACTGTGTCTTTAAGGACAGAGTTGTTCACAGTTGAGACTTCCCAGCGTGGGGAGATAGTTGTCTCAAGAATCTCCTTGACAAAGCATGGTCCTCTTCAACCCTAAAGGTGTTTGGAAAAGAGGAGCTAATGCAATGAGGCATGGTGTGGAGAAAACCCATTTGACGTAGGGTTGTTTGTTCATGGGGAGAGAGAGCGGAGAGGGGGGGGGGGGGGGCAACGGGTTACTAAGGAAGGAAGAACAACAAGAAAAAACGAAAAAAGGGTTTCTTAAAAGTGGATAAACAAAAGGTTTGAGAGGGAAGGGTTGTGCTGTATGTAGGTTTTGCAGTAAAAATTACCTGCAGAATGCATGTGAATCCGTTTTTTTTCGGGGAACTCAGTGTGTTCCTGCATGTCATCCAAATTCAATATCAACTTTAACACAGTCTGTTTAAATATTTAATGACTCCTCTCCAACTTGCCCTCTCAATGCATGTGAATTTGCTAGTGTAAGTGAGTGCATGTGTGAGTATTCATGCACGTGCGTATCTTGCACCTTATTAATAGATAATAATCTGGACTGGACAGGGCTGTGCTAATGCACTTGTTGTCCAGCCCACTTTTAGTTGTTTCTCTGAGTCCGTCTGTTCCGTCTCTCATTTTTACACAACTGAGAAGACTGAAATGGGAGTTGGGGATAGAGTTGATCTGAGGATCCTGTGTGTACGTACGTGAGTGTGGGTGTGTGCATGTGTACTTGTGTGTACGTGCAGGGTAAGCCTAGGGGTAAGCTTTTAGAGGTCTGAGCAGGGTGTGAGTGAGAAGGAGAGGACAGATTTGAGCAGTTATCTCTCCCTGCAGACCTCCTGTCCTGCCTGCCCACATACCCCCCCCCCCCCACACACACACACACACACACACACACACACACACACACACACACAGACACACACAAACACGCACAAAGATGTATACCATTCCCATCTGTAATCACGTTTAGCATAGCTCTCTCTCACACACACACACACACACACACACACACACACACACACACACACATATCCAGTTTGAATGGACACACACATCCAGCTAGAACATGCCTGTGCGGACCAAAGTCTGCGGACGCTCTGTATCTGTTGTGCAGTAACAGCAAAATCTCTCAACTGTTCCTCCTATTGCTCACCAGAAACAAGCCCTGAGCTGCTAGTAGACAGAACATTGCCCGGGATTGTGGGGTTGATGCTATTTTTACAGCCAGTGTGGTGAGGAGCGTGCTGAAGGAAAGTGGAGCTCTCCTCGCTGCCAGATACTTTAATTAGAATTCTTGCACTTCTTGCTGTCTCACCTGCGTCATCTTTGTTGCAGGAATGAACACATGTTAGGTAGATTCCGTTAAATGTGTAAATGAAGAGATGAACCGACTGCGAATTCAATTTGCTCTCGCTTTGCCTCTATTCGAAAGGCAGGTTTGCAAAGGAACTTCCTTTTACAGTTGCTGGTAGAAACATAGGCAGGGTGGACACACACACACACACACACACACACACACACACACACACACACACACACACACACACACACACAGATCATGCAGCTGATATACTTCTACCAAAGAACAAAAGCTGGCTAACAAGCAAACGGTTGGATAAACAAATGATTAGGTAGAAAAAACACAGGTAAACCAGGGATGATCAGGAAGCTAGAAACAGATGTGTTGGTATTAACTCCTTACAGACAAAAAGAGACCTGAAAAACATAAATGTAGGAAAGAAAAAAAAAAACAGAAGATAAATGACTTCAATCTAAAACAGGAAATAACTGCAGAGTCAAGTGGGAAGTCACAGAGATCGTGACACCTTCATTGAGTCAATGGCGGTGTGCACGATTGTTTGTGTGTTTGTGTGTCTGTGTCTGTGTGCATGCCTGCACTTCTTATGTGCATGCTACAGAGTGCTGCTATAGGAGAGGAAATCAATGCAGAAAATATAGTGGCAATTACCACAGCAGCATGCAAGAGAACCTAGTGGAACAAACTAACTAATACATGAATAAATAAGCACAGTGAAATGGAGATTCACAGTGTGTGTGTGTGTGTGTGTGTGTGTGTGTGTGTGTGTGTGTGTGTGTGTGTGTGTGTGTGTTCTTGGACAGTCCTCTGCTGTGCCAGCCAATTAACGAAGTGTGTAAACTGAGCTCATTAAAGAAACACAGCGTTGGCCACACAATAACACACACTTTCATTAAAAGCACACACACACACACAGTCTAGGTATCCAGTCAGACTCTATCCTATTTCAAGCAAACCATGCAGTGAAAACCGTCTTTTCTATTACTCAGCTCAGGTCTACTACAAAGTGTCCTATCTGCTTGTTTGTGGTTTCTGTAATGTGTATGTCCTTTGTGTGTGTGTCTGTGTGTGTGTGTGTGTGTGTGTGTGTGTGTGTGTGTGTGTGTGTGTGTGTGTGTGTGTGTGTGTGTGTGTGTGTGTGTGTGTGTGTGTGTGTGTGTGTGTGAGAGAGAGTCTGCTTGGACAAGCTGTCAAAGATTGATTTAGAGTTTGTTGCTTTGAACCAACTGCCAAGCGCTGCCTCACTAACCCTCCGTGTTGAAAGAACAAAAGCTTTTCAAGGTCCACACCTACTAACCATTCCTTTCTATTTCTCTGCGTCTCTGTCTGGCTTCCTCTTTCCATGACTCTCCGCCTCTGAGCTTCTTTTCTTATCTTACACTTATCTATTTCAGTGCGACTTCTCCATTTCTCCAACTATGCCCTTCTTTTCTTGAGTGGAGGATGAATGCGGCTCAAATGGGGGCTCTTCATTTGCTTCACTGGGTAATAATGTTTGCAGTTTTTTCTTCTGCATTGTGAATAAGTGCTCGTTGCCTGCGTCTCTTCACTTTCTCTGCTCAATGAGATAGAAAAAGTAAACAGCCAGGAGGCTGGGTTGAAAATACTGTGCTCGATAACCATGATTCATGGAACAATACAGACTATTATAAGCCAACCCAAATAAAGAAAACAGAATATAGTCCAAAAAACATGTAGTGTGTATCTTTTGAGTCAGTTATCAGATACATTTATCAAATATTTGCAGGTTTTGGCATTGGAAAAGTAAAGACTTATTATAACAGATTGCTTTTGCATTTGTCTCTGATTTAAGTGTTCTACAGTCACCAAATGAATATGAGGGTATCATATGAAGCGACACATAAATCACTGACATAACCTGGTATGTTTCTTTTTTACAATTTATCACACTTTTGGAAAGCTTTGGAAAAACATTCATATTTTTGCACAAATTTTCCTCATCTCCTGAACAATCCATTTTATTTATACATATTGATGCGTGTATGAAAAAAAGCATAAAGTCTTATTTCTAAAAAAGTTTTAAAAGTTAGATTAATCACTGTTCTGTATTTTATTCCCTAAAATATTTTTGTCTTTTATCATTTTGTAAGGTCTGATGGTTGTTTACTCTTCTGGGAAGTAAAATAACAATTTTACAGTTAAAATATGAATAATAAATATAAATAATGAAATTAGTCATTAGTTGTAGTCATAGTTAATCTGCTCCTTGTGCCAATTGGTGTCAGTGGACGATTTGAGTTTGATTTGATCTCACTTTGTTCTAACAGCAGCTCGACAGATGTAACCCAGTGGATGCATCCATTGTATTTGCGTGCTTGACTACATGCAACATTATTCATGTGTTCAGGTTGACTGGCATAATGTAAAGAGCTTACATACATATGTTGACACACATACACCAATACACACAGGAGCTGGAAGTTCATACAGAGGACTTACGCATTCCTTTTGTAAAATCTTTTGAAAACCAACATCTGTGTGTGGGGGTGTTGTGGAATGGGGTCAGATTGTGGGTCTGTGTGCATATCTTTGTTTTTTATTATTTTCTGTGTGTGCAAAGGCTGATAATGTGCTGAGTGAAGGATTAGGAGGATAGGGAAATGAAGCTGCTGTGTCCAAATTTCATCACAGATTCTGGTTGGTTATGCAATGCTGTGCAGCCAGTTACACCTCTGTAAAATTACTGCTGATACAAAGTGTGAATTTTCCGCTGTTCTACACAACTGAGAGAAATATTTATGTTTCTTTACGTCAGCATCTCTTTGAAGCTGTTCACCAGAAACGGTCGACCTCGCACTCAATGCAGAGACATAGAACAATTCAGCAGTACACACATTTACAACAAAGGAGTGGACAGCCAAGCCAAAAAGCTAAGTCCTCATCCAACAGATGGCGGATTTAACTATAAGCTACATACTAAATTGCTGAAGGGGACTCTAAGAATTGTGTCATGTTGAAAAGCCTAACTGCAAACTGGTAATCAAAGACCCGAGAGCAAATCCTCCCCCAAGGCAAACGTTCACGTATTCACATACACTTATGCAGCAGTATAGCCTGCGGGCCACCCATAGCTCCAACTGTACCCAGCATGCAGCAGGACCGATCAGAGAAATAGAGGAAATAATGTGCTCAAACAGTTCCCTCTAGGAGATGGAGGTTTAAAAAAGCATGCAAGACCTACGTGCACTTATGTGCTCCATCCATCCATCCATTCATCCATCCATTTCCAGTTGAGCTCCCGTGGAAGCCTCTGCTACATGACAGTGGGACTTGCCAGAATGGAGGGCTGCGGGGCTTGGTGCAGTGCCAGTAGAGCCAGGTGGTGGGAATCTGTTGGAGATTAAACCGCTCGGTGACCAGCTACCCACCTCACCGTGGCCCTGACAGACGTGGCACCCCTGGCTGAATGACCCGCGTACCAGGTGTCAGGGGTGCGGGTGGCAGGTCAAAGCCTGCCCTTATCTCCTTTTCCCTAGCTCCAGAGAGTTGTGGATGTGGGAGGTCGTTGCCCAATGATTAATACTTGCCATGATTGTTTACATGGCAGTGCAACTTTCCAGGACTAAAATAAATGAGGGGATGACATTAGACAATTCTGCTAAACCAGACATGATAGATACAGTAGGGTTAAGGAACATTTAAATTGGGTCAGGATTGAAGTAATAGCATAGTTCTTGTATGTATTAAGGTTAAAGAAAAAATGTTACAGTTTTAAAGACCAGTGTGCAGGGTTCAGTGGCATCTAGCAGTGAGGCAGCAGGTTGCAACCAAATGACTACAACTCCCTTTCTAAACGTCTGGAAGATTCTACAATGACCTTCAGAATATGTAAAAATACAAAAGACCCTCTCTGGAGCCTGAAAACAAAAGCATGGTGAACTCCAGTGTAGCTATAAAGGGCACATTGTAAGGTAATGAAAAGCTGAAGCCAGGTTTTAGTTTCAGGTGATTATACAGTGAAAACATAATCATGAATGATATACATTTCTGCTGATAGATCTCCTAAATCACTGTCCTTTACATTTACTTCAATTGCCAGGAGGCAAACTCTGGTCTCTGGCATCAAAGTGCGATCCCATCTCCAACATAGATTTCCATTATTTTTCAAGCACCAGCTACATCGGCACTTTAAGGAATACTTTTTCACTCTGTGATGAAGATGACAAGATCAATAATGCTCTCATATTTGTACAGACAGATTGGGCAAACATTCAGCCTGTCCGTCACACAGTATGAAAATCTAACATCACTCTTAAATCTGACATATTAACATATTAAATGCTGTTGTTTTTCTGTAGAAAAACTGAAAGACAAGCTCTGTTCTCACAGAGAATGATGATCCACTTTAAGCTTCACATATAAAAGAGATATGTCTTTCCATTCAACTCCACAGGAATAATAGAATTTATTTTCTAAATTGTTGAAGTCATTCTTTTGACAGTAGCCTGTAATAACACCACAAAATGATGATGTTTTGTATGTTACTGACAATAGACATTGCTTAATGACAAAAAGGTTCTTAGTAGCGGGACACTGTTTCTGAGCAGCTTTTAGCTTTCAAAAGTGTGTCTCCCCAACACTGAGTTTAAATACCACAGCAGAATCCTCCTTGATGTCTGTAATTCATAGGAACATTGGGGCGTTTATTTTATCCAAGATATACAACGTGGGGTGTGAATGTGTTTTAGGAAACAGAGTAAGGCAACATATTCAGCTGACTGAGGATCTTGTTCTGTGTTTAAGAAAATCCACTCAAACCTGGGATAAACAGAATAGTCCAGTGAATGCGCTGATACTCAGAGAGTGTCGCACCATTTCAAGCTTTTCTTAGTACCATCTCATGGCCACAAAGCTCTATTGAGAAAAATAGAAATATGAGTGAGTGATCTTGAGAAGAAAGAAGAGTGAACCTACTTTTCTTTGTAACTAATAGGTTTTTATTCAAGGATTCTCCAATTTCCCCAGTGCTGTATCTCTCTCCCCTCTCGTCCTGTGTTGCGATTGCTCTTGTGCGCAGGATAAAATCTATGGAAGTCACTTGAGAGCTGCAGCCCATTACACGCTTGGGTCTGGCTGTGTTAAAGGTCACGTATGAGAGGATCCCATACACTGGTCTCAGATGTCAATACAGGCCGCCTCCCACTGTTTGGATTAAGCGGCAAGGAGATGAAGGCTGCTTTCGTCTGTCAGTAACAGTCTGTATCGCTGTCAGGGGTGGTGTGTGTGTGTGTGTGTGTGTGTGTGTGTGTGTGTGTGTGTGTGTGTGTGCGCGTACGTGTGTTTGTCTGTGTGTGTTAAATTGTCTGAATCGTGACATCCTTGACACAACATTCTGAAATCAGGCATTATCAAGTGCTGCGAATGGACATGCATGCATTGTGTATGTTTTTTTGGGGGAAAAAAGCATATCAGGAATCTCTCTCTCTCTCACACACACACACACACACAAACACACATTGTCACACAGCCTAGTAAAAAATCCTCCTCGGTGCGTCTACCAGTTTTTAAGCAGAATAACAGCCGGCTCATCGGATTATTTTCTCTGTGATCACTTAATTGTTTTGTCCGTTGTTGTTTCTGATGTAATCTTGTCTGTGAGATCGCATCCTACAGCAAACTACAGCTGCTAGATAGTCAAACCAGTGAGGGGCCAAGTGGAACACTATCATTAATTGGCACCACAGGAAATATATTGTCGGACTCAAATCCTTTGGCGCAATCGTTTAAACACAACACATGTGGAGTTGAAAAAAATATATAACTTTTCTCTTTAACAGTCCAACAGCCAAACCTCAGACCCTCTCAATCATGCTGGTAAACAGTGAGTGAACTAATCTTTGCCACAGAAGGGGTCACACTGGTATGAACTCTCTTGTAAATGACGCGGCTGAGGCTCTTACTGGAAAGGAAAGGAAAGGAAAGTACCATCTAATTCATTGAACCTATCACCTGCCACATTCCAGCATGATTGAGCTGTGTTTACCTATCAGCAGATCAATAACCCTCATTGATCATCAAGAAGAAAATGATATAGTTTGGCTATTTAGATTTGACACATTTGAAATAACACAATTATAAGAGTCTTTTTTGATCTCTGTATTTAGGCTACTGTACATAGTTATGTTAAAATGTCACATATATGCAATTGAGTGTGACACAATCTTGCTACATCAGCAAAACCTCTCATCTTATTATGCTTAAACTGGCATCTGTTTTTATCTATCTAACAGCTATTATGGAAACTGAAGGATTACAAGCTTGAGCAGTTTTGTAACCACATTCAAAATCCTGACTGCGGGTGGATTAACAATAATACACAAGTACAATCAATGCTAAAGACTCCACTAGTTCATGTTCGTGGAGTCTAAAGTGTGATATTTTGGAGGGAACAGCATCACTCAATACCAGCAGATCCCCTGAGCATGCCTTAAACGTGGAAACACTCTGACACTAAACTATGCAGTGGATTTGGACATAAGGATTAAAAGGACATAAGGATTCAAATGATTTCAAATTGTCGGACTGTGAGACTGCTTTAAATTGAGGTTTAGTTATATTTATTTGTATACATTTTACCTGAATTATTTCTCTTTGAGAACGATCTAAAATGCCACAGTTCATTATACTGATGCAAATGTGTGTGTTTTCTTTCATTGTGCCAGTCATCAGTCAGATTCTACACGGTGCCAACATCCCGCGGGCTGAACAGTGGGTGGTAAAATACAAACCCTCTTTTCTACATCCCAGGATTCCCCATGTTAGGGATTCACTGAACCGAAAATGAGATTTCAAACAGCCAAGTTGTCGCCACGTTTCACTTTGTGTTTTCTTAACCGACATCAGTGATGATGAGCAATTCTCTTTTTCATCTGTCTTTTTTTTTTTCTCCATTTCCATAACACACATCTGCACGGACCAGATAATTTTCAAAGGTTTCAGACCTGGCTTGAGCAAACTATCGTCTTCCACCTCAGAGTGAAACAGCTTAGATGATTGACAAAAAAAAAAAATGAGCTGTTTGAAGTCTGCCTCAAATTGAAGGCTGTTTGACACTGAGGCTCACAGCTGTAAGTCTTTGATGAAACATAACTGTGACCTGCAACAAAAGAGGAGAAATAACTAGTTGCTTCAATTACCACACATATCACACAATGCAGTGCAAAACTATGACGCAAGGGCTTCTCTCAGTCTTGCGGAGCGAGACCATAGGCAGGAGACTCTCGATGCTTTACACATGCTGAAAATTAATCCATGCAAATTTGATTAAAAGGATCCGAAAGGGAGTATTTGAGTAAGAGGGGTTGTGTATGGCAAACACGGAGATGAATAACATGAATACATTATGAATCGGGGGATTGACACATTTTTCGACTGTGATGTTGGAGAATTACAGATTCATTTGTTCATCCAAGTAGCAAACGCAGAGGTGACAGCGCAGTCACGTATGAGGTGTCAGTCTGACTCATGCTAATGTATTCACAGGATGAAGATTACTTCAGATCACAGGTGTGTGTGTGTGTGTGTGTGTGTGTGTGTGTGTGTGTGTGTGTGTGTGTGTGTGTGTGTGTGTGTGTGTGTTTGTTTGTGTGTGTGTTTATGAGAGCAGGAAGAGTATTGCATTGCTATTTCAATACATTTCTGTTGACATATTTTGTATGGGTGGGGGGGCCAGTGTTTTATCATTTGTGTGTGATATTTGCATACAAATGTGCGTGTGCTTGGGATCAGGACTTGTCAGTCTGAGTGCGTATGAGTGACACGCGTCAAACAACCAAACAACGGAGAGGAGAAGCTGTCATGGGAAAGCAGGTAGAAGGGATGGAGGGATGCGGTACAGGTGGAGAGAGGGAAACTTATAGGGAGAGAAATCCCAAGTGAGAAAACCGCCTGTTCATTAGTAGCACAGGAGTGTGTGCGTGTGTGTGTGTGTACACCGAGCAGCAGGGTGCTAACTAGGGCACGTATCCCAGAATGAAGCAAAAATCTTCTTCTAAGTAGTTCTTGTCACTTTTTTACCTCTGTGTGAACCGCTCCGTGTGATGCATTCCTCAGCATATCAGCATGCAGACCTACCTCACCGCTGCTGCCTTTCTTTAATGTGAGTACACAGCCTATGTACTTTGAGTTATTACGCTACATCACTGGCTTGTCAATTAGACCATTTCTTGATGAAAGTGTGTACACATGGGTGCTTCCATCTCCGGGATGAAGCTGCAGGGTGAAAAAGGCAAACTCAGGTATAGCCTGGCAGCCATCTTCTTTTGTCTTACCCCCCTCTCTCTCTTTCCCCCACAACCACCAGCAAGCCTCAAAATGTCAACCTCTTCGCTTTGTATTTGCTGCAGCACTTTTCTTTCCTCCTTTGTTTTAAATATTTCTAAGCCAACAATTGTTTTATCAATCCCCAGGCAGATTTCCCCAGCTGGTTCTGAGCAGAACTTCCAAAGAGAATCTCTTATATATATTCATAAGTCAGACACATAGTCTACCTCATTTTCTTCTGAATTGTATTCAAGTTCCTGGCTGTGCTTTTTTCAGATTTGTGTCGTAAGTTAGGGATTGAACTAGACTGAAGGAAGGGAACCACAAACAGAGAAACATAAGGATGACTCTGTGGGTTTGTGTGTGTCTGTTTATCCCTGATAGTGTGAGGGAGGGATGTGTTCCATTTGAGGAGACCGGTTTTCTGTGATCACAACTCTGATAAGAATTGTGGGAAACCACACTCCCAACAAGCCACCCTGGAATACCAGCTAGAAATCCATGCACACTCTCCGGCTGTCTCTCTCTCACTCTGACACACTTACAGACACACACACAGACACACACACAGACACACACACTAAGAGGCATGCGCACATACACACGCGTGACTCGAATACGTATCCATGTTTACCCTTCCTCTGGATAGCTGTAGAATTTAAATAGGTGTCTTTTGTGTGGGTGTGCGTCTGTTGGTGCATGAGGCTAAAAACTATGAATTGCAGTGACAGTGGAGGGAAATTTCTTCTTACATTAACAGGATGTAAAAAAAAAGTGAATCTCAAACTTAGACCCATAAACAGTCTGGCTCTTGCTATTGAGGCCTATTTCAGATTCTACTGAACACATAACGATACAGAGCAAAGTTTAAAGCTGTTATAATCCAAACTTTTATGTCAACATTGTATCCGATGACAGTTTGAAAACAATGTGACACAACCTTAAATTAGCACCAAATCCGCCGCTCTCCTCGGCTTTATGGACCTTTTTATTGAGTTTCAGCTCATTCTGTTTTGGTTTTCATTTCGCTCTCACTGCGCTCACAGAGCTGTTTTCAGAAGCAGGCAGATGTTGTCAGTAAGGATCTTCTTATAAACCATCCCAAGCAGCAGACAGACACAGTTTGCATCCAACTTGTGAGCGTAACGCAGCATTTAGCAGCTGAAGAACCGGATATTTCCCTGACGTGTTGTAGAGACCAAAAACAGAGATGAAGGTTCGTAAACATCCGACTTAAACTCCCCTGGTAATGATGATGCTGCTACATATATATATACGGGTTGTTTAAGGAAGCACAACTTAGTTCTCTGTATTAACTTCAATGTGACGATGATATTATGTGTTCACAATTTACAGCACTGCCCCCAGGTGGCCAAAAACAAGCAAAAACAAATACGTTATTTTAGGTTTAAGAAAATGTCTCTGCTAGTAGATAAAACATTGATCAGACCGAAAAGCTTTGACTTTGAATATGTGCTAATTCTTGCGAGTACACTGGACTGTTTTCAAGTGCATAATTTTTGACTGTTTTCTTTTTTTCTTCCGCTCCACGGACGAGACAGAACAAAAAGAGACATAATTTCACCCACCACGAAAAACGAAACTCTGTGTTTGGCCGTCTATCTGCCTCGGATTCCTGCCAGCCCAGCTGCTGATCTGCCCAAGTGGCCCCACTTCTCCATTATCATGTCCAATGGGGGGGTGCATGTGTAGAAGTCAATAACTCACTCTGATTTGTTGGCAATAATTTGGGAATTTGAGTTTTGTTGTGTCTGTGTGCGTGTATGCATGTGTATATGTGTGTATGCGTAATCCCACATCTGCCAGTGCTTGCTGGCAGTATAAAGAGATGCCTGCTGAGTTGAATTTGCTACGACAGGGTGTATTATGGTTAAATGTTTTGATACTAACCTGCCTGTTCCCATATGAGCCTGAACGGATATGGCATAATTTCGACAAAGACAAAAGCACCATGCCCCCCATTGGCACACCTACAGTTAAACTATTCAAATATGGTGTGCTACTTTTATCTCTCTGTTACTTAAGAAGAAATGCTACTTGAGACAGTGGTTTATCGTGTTTGTGTGTGTATGTTCGTATGTGAGTGTGTGTGTGTGTGTGTGTGTGTGTGTGTGTAACCAGAGCCCATCTGTTGTCTATGCTGATATGGCAACTGCATCTGTGGGGAGCTGACTAGCACATTAGGAAAGAACACACACACATATACGTGCACACATACACACACACACACACACACACACAGAACCTGCACATACTGGACAGCTAACAGTTCATTTGACACTGTAATTACAGCCAGTGATCACGGATCCATTAATCAGCCCTCTTCCTCAGGGCGTCGACTGACCTCCAACAATATCACCATCAGCAGAAGGGAATGGGGAGGTGTATACAATTCACAGGTGAAATAAAAAAAAATGGGTTGCAAGCGAATATGGGGGAAAGTGAATGGGCAGTGAAATAGAGAATGGCAGGGGACATGTTCGTGGGCTTGGAGGTGTGTCTGTGGGGACTGATTCATTCATGAGCATGTGTGTGTGTGTGTGTGTGTGTGTGTGTGTGTGTGTGTGTGTGTGTGTGTGTGTGTGTGTGTGTGTGTGTGTTTGTGTGTGTGGGTGTGTGTATGATGAATTCAGGCATTTCACCTTCCACCACAGTCTCTTACCTGTGTTGACCTTACCTGCTGCTTCACTGTTACATCGTTAGAGTGACTTATACACCATTACTGTCCTGCTGCTGCTGCTATCTATGGCTACTGGTTGCCAACACACACACACACACACACACACACACACACACACACACACACACACACACAAACACACAGCGGTACACACCGAATCATGACAACCTGTATGAAAACAGCATGCATAAGTTATGTGCACCAGGCTGTGTGTGAAATGGAGAAGATATGACGAGAGATCTGCAAAAGGAAACAAATGTTTGTGCGATTCATGTGTTGTATTCTGGATGTTGTGTAGTGTCATCGGGACGTGTAGTGCACCCCCCCAGCTTAACTCTGTCATTAAATTTAATTGCTGTCGTCGTCTCAGTACAAGCGATACACAACAAAATGAAAACAAGCTACCTGCTGCAGTATTGCGGCTGATCAGTGATGGAAGTTGACAACAACTCTTTTGTTTGAAAGTCCCAGGTGTATCTGAACGGCTCCAGACTTGTACAGAACAATTGTGATTTTCTAATTTAGGAAAACCTAAATACAGACTTTGTGTCAGGTTCACACAGCAACCAAACTTTTCAGCGTCACAATTCATAATCCACGCAGTTACCGGCGAGTGTCATATTTATCTAACCCTCTGCAAATACCCCCTTTCTTTTCATTGCCTCAGTAACTTGCACACACAGAAAAATCAATTCAATATCACATTCAAAAACATGCATAATTAACAGATGCATTCCTAGGTGCTACGTTTTTTGGGGACTAAAACTACTCTGTGATGGTTTGTGTTCTTGTGTGTGTGTTAGTGTGTCAGTTTCAGCTTGATACACACAGGCCTACTGGGACCACCCAAGCAGATGCTTCATTTTCCAAATTATGCATTTAGGGCAGAGAAATAGGTCTGAACCAGGGGATTTAGGAGAGTTACAGAATGAGACCAAAGAGGGCGGAAGATGTCCCGCTGTGATCTCTGCACTGTTCTTCAGAAACTCATGAACTGTGTCTTAATCTGTCAGAGACGTCGAGACAAAGAAAGGGACAAGGGAAAGCAGAGAGAAGATGCACCACTTTCCTTTTGCTGTCTCTCAGACTCTTTTCCTGAGCTTGGACACTCATCATTACCTCCTCTTATCTCCACACATCACTTTTGTTAAGACGCTGTCTCTCTCTCCCCTGGCCACACTTTCTCTTTAAAATGGCAAAACACACAACAACAGGGAATGTGGATTGTTGACTTATGTTTATGTTGCTCCATCGCTCTTGCTCTCTTTCTTTCACCCGCATTTTTTCTCTCCACAAACACTGTTACCAGCGGTGTTTACAGTTTTCCACTGACACACGAATGAATCCAGTTTTTCACGCTCAGACTGAACTTATTAAGGTTCCCAGCTCGCTGAAGATACTTTTTAAACCAAACATGGGTTGTTTTTTTTTAAAGGACTGCTTGTGCTCTGTGCTTTCAAGTGTGTGTGTGTGTGTGTGTGTGTGTGTGTGTGTGTGTGTGTGTGTGTGTGTGTGTGTGTGTGTGTGTGTGTGTGTGTGTGTGTGTGTGTGTGTGTGTGTGTGTGTGTTGTCTTCTGTGGCAGTAGTTGGTTTCAGAGTGTTTGAGGTTTGTCCTATCGGAGTCGACCTTCGTGTGTGGTCCTCATAGGAAATCTGAAGCTCCAGTGAGAAACATGAGAGATTTCCTCTCAGCAGTGGTCCAGCAGCTGGTGCGTTTTGTGAGTGGTTAAAGGTATAAAACTGTAAAAGTGTAGTTCCCATGTTGCAAACTGTCACTGTGATGTCACAAGGAAAAACACTTTATGTATCTGGGAAAACAGTCCACAGAGAGAGGAGGCCGGGGTCAACCAAAGAAAAAAAGATATGTCTTTGGGATGATTTGACAGCGAGTCAAAAAGTGAGATGGCAGCTTCTGAGTTGTGGAAGATATTTTGAGCGGTTTGGTTGTTTTTTTCCTCTTCTGCATCTAAATTATTTATTTCGCTGCAGCTTTATTTAATAATGTGAAAGAACAAACTGCCAGTTCATCAAATACAACTCAGTTTTGGCCAAATATGTATGTTCCAAATCATGTCCTGGGGATTGGGAGCAGATGATCAAAAAATATTTCTGCTCAAAGAAACAGAAAAATATTACATAAAATCTGGGGCGGCAGTTAATGATTGTTTTCATAATTGATCAATGACTCAGTTAATCAAGTTGTTTTTGGCCCAAGGTAACATCTTTTCATATCTTTCAAGTGCAAACAACAAGTTTTTTGTTTGACACCAACTCTGAAAAAGATATTTAATTTGAAATTGTATAAATAGAGAAAACTGAAAATTCTTGTTGAGGCAGAATGAGGACCTAAAAAAGATGTACTGACGATAAAAATTGTTGCCCGTACTTTGAATAACTCCTCCAACATACATGTGTGTAAGTGACCTTGAGCGCATCCGTGTCAGTGATGAAGACATAAATGAGTGAATGAGTGAAATGAAGCAGGAGAGAGAGAGAGAGAGACAGTGGAAGATGAAAGGCGTGGAGAGACACAATCTAAATATACCAGCTGAGGGCGGTGGAGAGGAGAAAAAGCACCGGGGCTTTGAAAACCACACTGTGATGAAAAATTAAGATGGGAGGCAGAGTTGAGAAGAGAGCACAGGGACAGAGGGAGGGAGGGAGGAGTTGAAGGCAGATAGAGAGAGAGAGACAGAGAGAGAGACAGAGAGAGAGAGAGAGAGAGAGAGCGAGAGCGCAATAGCTTTTATTGCTTGTCACTTTCACCTGTCTCTCTGGGAGATGGATGGATGAAATCAGACCCTTTAAGGGAGCTGGAGAAGTAGAGGCTGCATTCTTCCTCTTTTAGTGAGCCCTGAAACAAGGGAATGACTGCTCCCTCTTTTTTCAACCTCCTGTGTATTCACGGTTCTGGACGTAGTTATCTTAAACTACAAGTGAGTTTGTAAAGTAGTTCTTACCGCTTTTTTCTTATTGCTTGTTCAGCAACATTGTCAGTTTTTGGGTAATAAAACTCTTGACTCTTGTACTTACTCTGCAGAACAACCACTACATCTGTCAGCCAGGCCTCTCCTAGTCCAGGAGGGATTTCCACTTTGCTCATCTAGTGATGTTATAACCCCAGACGGGAGGGGACAGAAAGTCAAAAAACCTGGACGGAAATTGAATTAGAGAAGCCATTTATTCTCCCTGGATTATTTTTTTTTCACCCATGCTCTCCCAGGCCTGATTCTGTCCTCTCTCTCTGACTGCACCAGGGACCACACAGTGGAGGCCATTTGCATTTTGCTTTAATATATTTCCTAAATTCAAAAGCTGCAAGAGATCCCTACTTTGCATTTGTTTATTTTCTTCAAAGTGTTTTTTTCTGTTATTGCCCAAGAACCTTGCAAAAAAACTGAAGTGTCGTCAAAATGTGATAGATAAATATGAAAGTGTTGAACTGTGTATTCTATGGAGAGGGGGACTTTGATGTTATTTTTGCAGTGTTAAGCCAGTTTAAAGCACCGGTGTAGCTCCTGTAGGTAAGGGGCCGGCTTTTCCATTTTCCTTTTATTGTCTGACGCTGTTGGACTTGTGGTTGATAGAAAAGCTAGACAACATAAACGCGTTTACCACCTGGATCGGCACTGTAAGCAGACGCGCTCCTCAGCGGCATGTTGTTCCCCTTTGTGTGTGTTTTTGTGTGAGGTTGACCCGGGGATATTTTAGAGGGTGGCTGTGTCATGTGTGGACGATGGATGTGTAGTGACACCACGATTGTACCTTGCAGTGCACTGAGTTCTCCAGGTTAACGCGGCGAGCGGCAGACAGACGCGGAGCAGGGAGAGAGAGAGAGAGAGAGAGAGAAGGTAAATAGATGGAGTGTGACACCCTTGGGACGAATCGAGCTTTAGGGATGTGTGGGGACACACATGTAGCAGCAGCAGCAGCAGGCAAAAGCTGATTTGAGGGATGGGGATGTCAAGTCTGTGATGTTCACTTTGCTAAAGTCATATAGTCCTGTTAACTAGTGAGACCCAGATAAGAGGCTAAGGAATGGAGGAGGATGGGGCCGAGAGCTTCCATCTCTCCCCATTTGTCTCCCTGTTCCTCCCTATTTTCCCCCAACACACACACACAGTTGAGTTTCCACAATGCTTGTTATATTGGGGGCCTAATTTGCAGCTACTGGCTTTCTCCTCCACAGGTCACATGGAGTGAATTTATCCAAAAAGGCCAAACTGTGGATTTCATTAATGAAACACCCACACACACACAAACACTAGATACACACTCACATACCCTCTTGGCAGGATCAGGGAGGCCTAATCAAGCTGAAATATCCAGAGGTTGCAATTAGGTTCAGAGAGCCCCAGTCCTGAGTTTGGCCACAAAACAAACTGTTCAATTAGGTCACAAGAATACGTAGATTTCCTCTGATGAGTCATCGTATTATTGTGTTCTGGCCATTTGCATTCATCTTAGTTGTGGGCTAACTTTGTCTCATCTACAGTTCCATTAAACTTAAGTACAGGTGTCACACAGACTCACAAACAAATAAACACACACACACACACACACAAACACACAAACAAACACACTGCAACTCTTCATGCCTTACTTCTGGCATTGCAGTGCCTCCTATTACTAAACCCAAGGTTTTGGCCTTAAACCCTTTTCTCCGAGCCAGCTGAGTGTGTGTGTGTGTGTGTGTGTGCATGCTAATGCTTACCAGATAATTTTACCCATATACATGCACCATCTTAGTTTAGAAACAAATTTGACAGCTCTTTCTCCAATAGCTGTCGAAACATTTCCTCCATAATTGTAAATGCAAGCCTCATGATGACCGTACAGGAAATATCAGCGGGGCAAAAGTAGAATACATCGTCTCATAACCATGAATATCAGAACAAAATTTGATGCCAGTTCAACCAAAGTGTAGGACTGAAGGACACTGTCATCCCTAGAGCCTCGCTGATGTAGCTTGGATAAAAACAAATCCGAAGAAGTCAGTTGAGTATTTTCTGTAGATCAAACTACCCTGTTGGCAGAGTAGTGTGCAGGTCCAGCACATTCAGAGCCATAAATAAACCACTTCAGTTTCATCCACTGAGTGATGAGGAAAAAAGAAACACAGTGTAAGTTTAGCATATTAATCACCTTTTACATGAATTGAAAAAGAGCCAGTGCTCTCTGCTAATTCTACTGACAAAACACCCAATGTCATAACTTAACAAAGAATTCCTGAACTCATAGTTACTGACAGGTTGTTCACATGCTCTCACCAACATTTGTCATCCACTTTTGACGTGTTTGAAATAGCACTTCTCTGCCCTTGTTTCCTTCCCTCTCCTTCATCCTTGTACCATTATCTTATTCTTCACTTCCCTTCCATGCACTCATCTCATTACCTTTCATCTTTCCTTTCTATCATCTCTGTGTCCTTTTCATTTTCTTTGTTTCCTCTTGATGATGGAGACATTATCTTCCATTGGATTTTGATATTATGACTGTGAGTATCTTGATGACCTTAGGTATGGTACCACTTCACTGAATCAGTCATCTCCTTGTGAAATTCTCACAATGAATATATTACATTTATTTGATCAGTTAATGTATGTGAGGGAGAGGACCTGCACAAAGACAACTATCTTGTGCAAATGGCCAAGTCACACTCAACACAATGTGACCAAATGTAGTCAGACTCAAACACATAGACTCATCAAATTAAGTTGATAAAAGAACATCATCTGCATATTGGCATATTTCTTTCGAAAAATTCCGGTAACAACTCAGAGACACGACATAAATGTTTCTATTATTTTACTTTAACTATGTTTAATAAGTTAAATTCAGTCATAGTTATTTATTTTTCAAACCACAATGAGGGTTAGTATCAAACAAGTCTTCGCACTTATACACATTACATTGAGGTAACTGGGACTGTCCCCATATTTTATTTGCACTAGCTCAGGTTTGACAGTCTCTTTACTTTAAAAAAAATCCATACAACCAAATTGTTGATCCATTTACTTTAACAAATCGTCCTTTTTAACTGGTCTTGGTGTAGTTACTCAAACAAACCAAATGAAATGAGCAAACGTACTGCAGTTAATTTCAATTGAACCAGTTGGAGTAAAAACACTCTGAACATGGCCTCTATCAACCTGCTGCCTCAGAACAATTTATTTCTCGAAAAATATCTCCACTGACGTAGACTTGGATTCATTTCCAAAAGGAAAAATGACCCACTTTCAGTTTCTCTGGACATAGGATAATGTGATGACACTATATATCTTCTGGTAGCAAAATCACTTCATGCTAATTGCCACAGTGACTTATGTAGGCAGTACAGGCACCCCAGTTTCCAAATGGCGGATATCTCAGAGAATGGAAACTCCTTGAATATTAATGTATTTCCTCTACATTTTTCTCCTCTACCGTTGGGAGCTCAACCAGAGCTCATATGCCCGTGAGATGTCTGTCCGGCTTTAGCTAAGATGCATACAAACACACACGCCTACGCGCGCACGCAAAAATACAGACTGGAGATATGGAGGGGAAGCTGATCAGCCGTGTGGAGCGGGGAGGGCTCTCCAATGGGACTAATTAAAGTTATGGAACAGACTGCAGGACTCATCGGAGACCACCACTCTTTCACTAACTCTATCTCTCCCTCCTCTCGCTCTTTGTTTCTCTTATACTCCTCTGTGTTTGCTTAATGAAAGCTACATCATACAGGGTCATGGGATGCAATGCTGCTTTCTTACCACAATTCATGCCGGTAAAGAGGATCAAAGGTGTTAAGGAATTTGTAGGTGAAGCAGCTGCTGGAAACACCTTCACAACACATGTGCATACAGATGTTCAACACAATCGGGCGTTAAAAAACATAGCCCACATTATCCAGCATGTTTGGTTTATCTAATATATAAAAAAGGCTGTTGTTTGAGTATGTACTAAGGGGTGTGTGTGTGTGTGTGTGTCTGTGTGCATGCGTGTGTGTGTGACATGAATCACCATCAGCTGCTGATTTTGATACTGATGGAAAATCAAGCTTTTTAGCTCCGATCGATCAGAACCCTGTGTTCCTGAGCAGTATCTCTCTCTCTCTCTCTCTCACACACTCACACACACACACACACACACACACACACACACACACACACACACACACACACACACACACACACACACACACACCTGCCTACACTCCCCGCCTTCCCCTTGTTCTCCTTCTCTTTTTTTGTCTCTTCTCTGAATCCATTTCTATGTCACACACCCACTGATCCTGCGGCAGACAGACCGAACCACCAGCCGTAATGAAGTGGCACTGCATCATCACAAACACTGCTTTGTGTTTAAATGATGGGGAGAGGAAGTGGGCAGCATCTCCACTTTGTTTCCTAATTATTTACAACAAGCGGAGCATAGGTGAGGAGAGGAGGAAGGGGGTAAGAGGAGGAGGGCGAGGGGAGAGGATACAGGAAGAGGAGACGAGAGGAGACAATAAAGCATATACATGTATAACTGTGTGTGTGTGTGTGTGTGTGTGTGTGTGTGTGTGTGTGTGTGTGTGTGTGTGTGTGTGTGTTTGTGTGTGTGTGTGTGTGTGTGTGTGTTTGTGTGTGTGTGTGTGTGTGTGTGTGTGTGTGTGTGTTTGTGTGTGCGTGCGTGCCTCCTAACCAGAGAAAGCCCTGGCTCAGCCTGTCTGGCTTTGCAGCTTCTCCCAGCTCTAGAAATGCTAGGCAACATGACTCACACACCCTGCTCAGGGCTAAACACACACAACTTCATGCCAAAAGTGCTCACACACATGCACGCACATATATATGCACAAGTGAACACATCAGCACATACTCGGACCTGACCAGGTTTGCATATAATCTTGTGTGCAATGAGCTAAAGTGCACAAACCAAACCTAGAAAGTTTGGTTTGTTTAATGTTCGTCATCACATCCGCTGACTTCCATTCATTAAATCATTATACAGCCTAAACATGCACCTTACCATTACCATGAACAATTAATGCCTAACCCTGAGCTTGACCTAACCCCAATTCCCATCTAACCCCTAACATTAACTAAGACCTGTATTATGTTTTGCCTTTTTAATTCTTGTCTTTGGTTTGCTGGAAAAGGCCTAAAAGAGGTACAAAAATAGCCCTTTGAGAAATTGAGGACTCGCCAAAATGTCCTCTCTTTCATATGCAGTACTTTGGGGTCTAGGCTCAACTTTGCCTAAAAAACCCACTTTCTCCGGTGAAAAGCTTATACTAAGTGTTCAGAATATAAAGTGCTTCAAACACAGCAGCCCTGTGCATCACTTGTAAACACCAACCACATCTGAATGTAGAGAGGGAGACACAACACAGCATGTTCGTGTTTGTGATGTGTTTACTTTGTCATTGTCTGCATCATCCACAGAAATATATAATAAGACAATAAAACTCATTATAAAACTATATTGCTTACTAATAATGAAACATAAATCATTTTTATTAGAAAGTTTCCATTATGTTTTTATTACAAAGATTATTGCTTTGTGTGTGTGTTCTCTGCAGCCAACCAGCAGAGCAAAGCTTTGTACTGCCTTGGTCTGGACTGAAATATTACTCACTCAACAGATGCCGTCTATTTGTAGCTATGAAAAATACATACACAGTAGTTAATCAATGGAAAGGCAGCGTTGTGTAGACTATTAAAAGAAGTTGAAGCTGTTTCCCTTTTGGCTGCCAAGACAGAGAATTAAACATCACTTTCCAAATTTACAAGCCACCGTAGTCCTCTCCTGCTCTTCATTGCTGCCATCCCTCTGTTGATTTCTCCTCGTCTTTACTTCTCTCCCGCTCTGTGTCTTTCACTGTCTCCCCTTCTCTTTGGATGTGTTTGCAGTAAACAATAATTTTGCCTGTGTAAATATATTTTTCTTTGGCAATGCAGATAGGCACAGGGATGAGTCTGTGAATGCTGGTTGTGTATATATGTTTCACGGTTATCTTAGAAGGTCGTGTAAAGTTTCTGGCAGTGGTGTACAGTGGTTTTTATATATAGGCAGCAGAGCTGCAGATTACCCCCCCCCCCACCCCCACCCCATCAACCCCTAAAAAGGGATATTAACCATCTGTGTGTGATATATCACGTTTACAAGAATATGAGGTCACTGTGACCTTGACCTTTTATAATCAAATCATTTTATCTCTGAGTCTAAGTGATCCTTTGTGCCAAATTTGAAAACATTCCCTTGGGTTCTGAGCCGTTATGTTTGCAAAATCAAAATTATGATTTGTAAGGTTATAGTGACCTTGACCTTTGACCACCAGTTTCTCACTAGTTAATCCAAATTAACACTTGTAACAAATGTGAAGAAAGGATTTTGTGGAAATTGACGTTGTTACTTGGGTCCCCTCACAACAGCCAGAGACAAACCAGTTGTTTTTCAACACCTTTTTATTTATAACACCAAGCAAACCAAAATTCAAAAACCCAACTTAAACTTGCCAGCAATTTCTGCTGGCGTCTTGGCTTTGCAGCTCAGCTCAGTCTCTCTTCACGTCTCTTAGTGCGTCTCATGTTTCTCCCCGTTAGTTGGTTGGCCAACTACTCTCATCCGTGCCAATCAACCAGCAGTTGCAAAACAGCATGCAATGCACATTACAGTAATTTCGTTTAAGTTTGTTCTCTAATTGAGTATATGTGTTTCTGTTTCTTTCTGGCAGAATGCGGGAACGGGGCCCTTGCATTTGTGGAGTAGGTGTATGGAGTCTACTGCTGTCCCTCTGTCTGGCCTCCCTGACACATGCACACCGGAGCCACACAGGTAGGTACATGTATGTGTTTATGTCCACTCCTGCGTGTGTGTAGAGTACATATTCCTGCGTGTCGTTCCACTTTTCAGTGCAGCATTCACAGTATTGGATCTATCCCAGATTACCAGTGCAGGCCGTCTCTGCAACCAATTTCTTTTCACATGTTGTAAAGTTGGAGTGAATAGGCCGTGTGCGACCCGAGGGAATGCAGAGGTCGGATTCACAGTGAAATATGAGTCCACAGAGGCAGGTCGCCAGGAAGAACACACACAAAAAAGTTCTTTAATAAAAGGAAGAGGAATAAGAGTAATCCAACAGTGAAAGGTCTTCTAAGTTTGGAGACTTTCCCGTCTTTGCAGTCCCATCAGGGTGGGGCGACACTTTGAAATTGTCTGTACCTCACAGCACACACAGCCAGCAGTGAGCCTTATGTGGCATAATCACTAGCATGATTGAGGCCTGAGGCCTCTTACTGGTTCACAGCTCATTTATCATGTGAAGGTTGGGTATCTTTGCCTCTCTGGTTAACAATGATCACCTGAGTGAGACACGGAAAATTGCCAACCCCTTGAAAAAAAGCCTAGAGGGAACAGGGTACCTGCTACGTGCATATGAGAGCTATTTCAGTCCTGCTGTTCAGGTAATAACCTACATGTGGTGGGAATATGAAAGTGGACCTCTACTTGATGTGTCTCTTTGTGAAGGTGATTAGAGTTACTTTTGTACTAAATTGCGTTTTAGTTGTGAAATGCACTTAAAAATGTCCAGTCCTATATAGATTCATGCTCAGTTTAATAATGAGTTGTAAGATGATTACCTACAGCCAACCTACCTACATGTGGTTTTCTTGTGTTATTAATATTTTGATGGCTGCAGTTTATGAAATGTTGAATTGAATTACAGTATGAATCAGTTTCATAGGACAAATCAGGTCTGTAAAGGTGAAAAACATGTCGACACCAATGCTAACAGGCTGTTAAGCTGTACTTAGAGAAATGAAAATATAGGGATAACAATATACTGATCACGTATATTATAACACGCTTATGGAAACTGACAAACCGACCAACAGTAGGTCGGTAGTATGTCTAAATAAACAGAAATATATCAAATATATCAAATATAGTTGGGGCTGATACTCGGGGGGGGTAAACTGCCCTTTCCCCAGTTCAGTGAGTAGGAGAGGTTTGCAGGTACATATTGAGGAGATTTACAATGATTGTCAACAGTGTAGCCTTCCATTGGGATGTAACTCACGTGGCATTTACCTTCCGTTCCACTTCTGGCCTGTAATCACTATTTTCAGAATTCACTTCACTATAAGAAACAACAAAACCATTCTGTAGCTGCCAAACCATATGTTGAAAATTAGGCGCTATGAAGAAGATTTGAACTGTATGTCATTTATCATTGTTTTTTGTTATCGTCATTGAAGGTAAGCTAATTTATTGGTGATTGAACGGTTGCAAATTCCCCCCTAAACATCTGGCTTGGAGCTGTCCAAGTCATTTCTGATTGTTTTTAAAATACAATCAAGTCTACAGCAGAATGAATTGGGGAAGCCAGACCAGCACTAACACATTGCTGTGAAAATAGAACCAGCCAGGGTCTGATCTTGGTCCTGAATGAGAGTTGTTGAGGTCGGTGCTTTTAAGGTGAAGCAAAGGAGTTTATATTGAGTCTGTGTGTGTTAACCAGAGCCAGTGGAGGTGTCATTAGATTACACACGTTATATCAGATAATGTGTTCATGTCAACGGGGGTGGATAAAATCAATCTGCTATTGATTCATGAAAGCAGAACCTAAAGTGTTGATTGCATAGGCACCAAATGAACACCAAGAGCTGTGCAGTCCTCCTCAGATTCACGACTCGTGTGACATTAAAGCTAAAGATCTTCGATGCTCCACAGGTTTCAAAATCAAGCTTATGTTAAAGACAATTTATTTCAAGACTGCTGCTAAAGATTTGTGGGGGAAAGAACGTACCAAGGCAGGGATGTGACTAACATGATAACAAAACATATCCCACAAAAAAAATTTATTTACAATGACAAGATGCACCTGAGGGGATAAAACCAAGTACTGACATTAGGGGATTTTGTGTTTGGTTTGACTACAAACGATAAGCAACGATGGCTTGAAAATGTTAAGCCCTGCCTTTGGCTTTCATGCCGACCTTGTGGCGTGCACCAGCTGCCCTTCATCTGAACCGGTTGCCTTTGTTTGCCATTGTTGTTACTGTGTGTCTCACGTCACTGATGCCAAAGATATTTATACTGCAGTCAGTGTACTGTGCTGTGTGTCTCAATATCTGCTTTGTACGACTATTCCATTAGCAGATGACTGAAGGGGGAAATGATTGATGAGATTTTTGTTTGACGCTTTAAAAAGATTGCAGTGTCTTAGACGGCCTGAAAAATTACCATAATGTTATCACTTTGTGGAGACTCTATATTGTTTTATGTGAGTTCATGTATATGTACAGTAAACGACAGCTTTATGAGTGTGTGTGTGTGTGTGTGTAAGTTTGACTCTGCCGTTGTCTGGCTGCCAGACATTTTCTCCTCCTCTCACAGAGCTTGTCTTGACAAGGCAAGGGCAAACATTTTCATAAATGGCAGGATGGTGAAAAGACATGGAGGAAGGGAAGACGGGCTTCCTTATTGTGGTGCATCACTGGGCTTTCGATGAAGTGCTGACGTCTGCACAAAGCCATGAAAACACAGAAAACATCGGGTCGAGAGAGATGAGAAGCAAAGTCACAAGATAGCAGCTGCAGCTTTGTGTCACTGAGGATTCCTTCGTAGTTATTTTATTATACCCTCCCCCGAAGCCAACTCTGTCTACTAAAAATTACATTTAAACAGAACTTATATGCAAATATGTGTTGTAGCTGTAATGAAGACATGTTGTTCATTTCCTTTTTTGGCAAGTTGCAACAATGTTGAAACTAAGTTCATCAGTAACATTACTTCAGACTGCAATGCAATAACCATTTGTAGTACCTATACTGTTGTTATACTGATGTTTCACACCACACCATTTGGTTATGGTTAAGGAAAGACCCTTGTTGTTTACTACAGCAACTAAAACAATAATCTCTCCTGGATCCTAACCAGCAGGTTGTTATTTTGACGAATGCTTTGTATGCCTGCTATAGCCCCAACTACCTCCTTGCAAATTTGGGGTTTGGCACTTATTTTGCTCTATTCTTTGGATCTCAGATTCAGGAGCCGATTAGAATTGTGGCAACCAAATGCTGGATCCCTGTTGGAGCAGAAAGGGAGCTTATACACCGACCTTGTTTGGTCCGGATTTTGGTAAAAGATGCCTCTGTCCAGACCAACAGACCAAAACTTTGCTAAACTTAGAGTGGTGATTTAAATAAATTGTACATGAGAGGCGTATTGTATGTCAAGCAGTCTTGTTGTGGTCATAGTCAAAGATCAGCTGCCACCATGATCTGGAGCCACCACCACAATCAAAACTCACAGGATCAAAACTCACAGGATTAAATGTAAAAAAATGAATCGAAGACATGGACCTTGGTTCGTACCATAGTCCAGACTCTCAGGTGTGAAAACCCTGTAAGATTCAGGACTTGGATTGTCCATTCAGCTGGTTCCATTGGGGTTTGACTTTGGCACTAGCCAATAATGCATTTGTTAATGGTGAGTCCCCCCAAGGATAGGTGTACAACGGTATGTGTGTGTGTGTGTGTGTATGTGTGTGTGGACATGTGTAGCAACTGCGTGCTGCTGTTAATGGGTCATTGATTGTAGAGTAAGTTGTAATCAGGGAGTTACAGCGTTATCCAGTTGCAGGTTGTCTGAGTGGGAAAAAACAGACGAGTAATCAGATAATTACTGAATTCAATCCCTTAGGTCACTTCAAGGTTGAGGCTTTCACTCAGACACACACACATGCACACACACACACACACACACGCACACACACACACACACACACACAGAAACACACGAACGCACACAAACAGGCAATTAAAGAAAAACTGATTATAATGGGTGGAGGGGCTAAAGACATTTAGTTCTGAGTTAAACTTCTCTGTACTATGTAGATGAGGTCATACCAAAGATAATGAGTATGTGCGTCTACATCATGAATATGAAGTTATAAAATGTACATCAAAAATTTAGTTGTATTTTAAAAAGTGATAGATGGCTGGCAGCTGTAAACACGAAGACGCGAATGGTTAGACTAGATGAACATGCTGCTGTTTATGGGATGTGATGAGCCCTGGTTTCTGGCTCTGGTCGTCATGAAGTGAATTTCATTTAATTTCATTTATGACAGAAACAGACTGAAAACAGAAACTGATCTGAGCTCAGATGGTGTTTGCTGACCAGGTGTTATCTCTTGTTACTAGGGATGGGTATCGTTTGGTTTTTATCCGATACCGGTTCCTAACCGATACTTTTAAAACGATACCGGTGCCTAAACGGTGCCTGAACCGATACTTTTTCAAAAAAGTGCACAAAACGATGCTTGACTAAGAAAGGCTTTTTTTATTGCCAAATATATTAACTGTTTAAAGCAGATTATAAATATAAATAAATACAAAACCCTTTATAACTTAAAACTATGAATAACATACGAACTGTTAACAAAAGTTTACACTATACTTAAATAAATAAAAATAAATACAAAACACACACACTCTGACTCGTGACTCTGACTTCAGTGCCTGAGCCAAATGAAGACTGAGGGTCGCTTTTCCATCACTCAGAGACCCCCGTTTCTCCGCGGCTGAGGCTGCCGCAGGGGGGCTTCGGCCCCCCGCCTTCGTCCCCCTAAACTGCGGACGCTTTTGTGAAACCTGTCTCGGCGTGGTCTTCGTTCCTCCCGCCCCGAGCCTTTCCAAGCCGACCCGGAGCCGGTCCCGGAGCACCGCCACGGAGGAAATGCGCCCGGCGGGGGGGAGGGGGGGCCAGCTAGAGCCGGGGAGAGGGCTCACGAGGAGATACTCCCCCCCCCACCTGCACGGAAGCCCGGACACACGCGGGAGCCCGGGGACAGCCCCGGGCTCCCACGCTCGGCGGCCCCGCGGGAGCCCGCCGCTTCCCGTGAAGGAAGGAGCGGAAGTGTGAGGAGGCGGGAGGAGCGGAGACCTCAGTCTTCGATTGGCTCAGGCACCGAAATGAGGCACCGAAATCTCCGTTGCATTTCGGTCCGGGTAGGTACCGGTTGTACCCAACCCTACTTGTTACATGAGGTGAAGCTATGGGAGTTGACTGATCAGTGAGCACACTCTACTTCAGCCAGCCAGCTGTCTGCTGCTATAAGCATGAGGTCATCTCCAGAAACACAAACAACAGGAGAAAAAATATATTAGTGTTCAGACTGGTGGGCTCTGCCTGTGCTGTAACTAACAAACTCTTGACTTAGTAGAGGCATGTGGTACAGACATGGTTACATGGGAAAACTTTTTTTAAATTAACAAGAAATCATTAAAAGATAAGATGCTTTAAACATGATATAGTTCTCCTGCATCTTCCTGGGGAAAAACTGATTAAAATTGTGACCCATCCCAAGGCTTGAAAGAGATTTTATTATTCACCCTATCGCCTAGCACTAATGTGAGTGTGTGTGTGTGTGTGTGTGTGTGTGTGTGTGTGTGTGTGTGTGTGTGTGTGTGTGTGTGTGTGTGTGTGTGTGTTTGTTGTTGCCACCAGTATGTGCTGACAAGACAGCTGTGGTGAGGAGAATAGTCAAGATGGCTAAGAAGTGGCAAAAGAAGTCAGCATGTGTGTGTGTGTGTGTGTTTGTGCGTGTGTGGGTCGGTGTGTGAACTTGTGTGTGTGCCTTCCTAGCTCCTGCTCACCTTCTATTCTACAGATTTTTCTCTCTCTGGCCAGAACAGAAAAAAGCTGCCTCTCCTTTCCAGTTGCAGCCTCTCCATCTGTTAAATCATCCATCTTCCTGTCTTTTTCGCTTAGTCACATGCTTTACCTTACACATCAAAGCAGAACTGTGAGAAAATGACGAGCTTAAAACCAAGACCATCGAGCTCTAACTCTCTTAGTGGACTGCAGATCTCCTGCAATGAAGAGATCTTATTTGCAGGCAAAGTCTTGGCCTTGGTGAAGTGTCTCAGCGGCTTTGCCAATAGTCTTGGAGAAACCGCTTGGCTTGGATTTTGAAGTTAAGCGGAACAGCGATTATGCTGATCACTTCACCACACACTGTCGAGTCATTGATTCTCAGTCCATACGCTGCAATCTCTATACATCGTCACTGATTAGAAGCCCCTAAGAACTTAACTTGCTCTGAATGGCATTCTGTCTGCCGAGAAGGGGGAACGGAGAAGTAAGACAAAGACATATATGGATGCTGAGATGCATGTGCTAAACTGCTCTCACACAAGCTCAGAGGGACATGTGCATTCAGTCAGGCACGCAGACAGGCCTGCAGTAAATGCACACACAAACACGCACACACACACGCGCACACACACAAAAACACACTAACATGCATGCACACTCAAAGAGGCTCTCTAATGTGATGTGCAGAGACAGGCTGTCTGCCCTCCTTAGAGGCTGCTCCACAGTAAAGCTGCACTCCATGCTTGGTGTACAACATGGCTCCATATGGCTTGTGAAAAATTAAAGCGGAAGATTACAAACGTGAAAGTTTTCATGCTAAGAAACAAACAAGCTTTCCCTAACACTTTTAATTCACAGGTCAATAGATGGGGACACATTGTACAAACTCATGAATGTGAGAGAAAACAAGACACCAAATTAATGAAATTAGCAACTTATTATTCATTACAAGCAAGATTACAATTTATTGTCATTTAGTCATTCATTATGGATGGACCGAGATAGGTTCATATCACGCCTAATGTTTTACGTTGAATGCCAAGGTTCATTGTTAATGCAGACAAGCAGTGTGCCCTTTCTGGAAGCAGTGGAAAAGTGACATAGCGATAGAGAACAAGAACTATATGAAAAAGATATATGAAAAATATTTATTTCACTATGCATTTAGGATGTATTGCAGCAAATGGATGAACTCAATGAACCAGATGATTACATTTACTTTCAAAAAGGAAAGACCTGATCTGAGGGGGACCCAAGAACAGCTGGATCCAAAAAGACTAGACGATAATTAAACCTGATCCTAAGTGCAGACGACCAGAATAGAAGGAACACAGACACTGTGAGCGGCATAATTAACTAACAGTTAGCTTGATCAGTTAACAAGAAGATACTGTGCAAAAGGGCAGCAAGATAAAAAAAAATAATAATAATAGATTTAAGTCATAGAAACTAAAACGATTCATTTATAGGCTTCAAAGACAAATTCATATAATTTATACAAAGTGGACCCGTGATGAATTCTGCCCCGAGGTGCCCTGATGTGCTGAAAGATTTAGGTGATATCAAGCCATTATTAACTACGTTTTATGTTACATTTCCAAAACCATTAAAACAGCTGAGCAATAAATAAAAAATGACCATATTAAAAGGCGAGTTATGTATGAAAACCCCAGCACGCCACCATGGGTTAAAGAAGGTTTAAATGCCCGTGGTATGGAATGTCGAAAAGATGACACATAAAGGTAGTTTCAACATCTGAGCAGGTCAAACATGGTGGAAAATGAACATTTAGCAGATTTTTGCTCATTGTCGGATTAAAATACATCTTTTTTTGTGATACTTCACTGAAAATTACATTTGCCCCATTGCCTTAAAGCGACCGAGATACCTGTTAATTATGATCTATCCGTTTGTTCATCATTACGGCTGCTACACAGGCCCATGGCTGTCTCTCCCACTTTTCTCTCCCTCGCTCTACTTGAATTGGTGCTGTTGACAAAATCCAAAGAACGACATTTACATACACTCACCTTCCCAATCAGCGTGTCCTTGGTAACACACATGTTTTAACCATGATCTATTCAGTTATTAAGGTGCCAGGAGTGTATTTGTTAACTGGCACCAGGCACTCTGGCCTTTTGTAGTCTATCACAGGATAATCTTGTGTGACACCTAATGCCAGTGAATGTCTTGTATATGTATAACCTTTAAGGATGAGATGGGCTCAGGATCAAATGTAGAGGTGTATTGTTGGCTTAGATCGACAGTGTAATAGCATCGCAAACTAAAGTTGCCAACATTGAACCATTAAAATAACTAAAACCTTCTCTCAAAAAATGTATTATAGGCCCTTTGAAGCCTGTCTATGTTTCTAGTGTTATCTAGGTGCATCTAATAAATTGGACAGCAATCAATTTTAATTGGTACTTCGGTCTTCTCTGATCAGGTATCTGACAAATACGGTCAAAACTGTTATTAATATCATAACAGCAGTGAGCTGGTAATTAGATTGTGTTGATTAGATGGTTGTATACAATAATAAACTATTAATGGGATCACAATCACAGTTTGAATAAGTAATGCGATAGAAAAGACGGTTCAGCGTGTCAGACATTTCACTTGAAGCAAATGTGTCAATCCTTATGGTGGAGCTGTGCCATGAATGTCTTTACATCCAAACATATGTACACATACCTACTTCTGAGGGCATTTGTGTTAATTGATCGGTTTATAGATGGGCCTGCGTCTGATGTCGGTTAGTTGTTAATTCAGTTATTGTATGCTGTTGTTTCAGTGGAGAAAAGCGATGAAGCAGTCCACTTCTTTAATTTCGTTGGCAGTGTAATGTCATTATGGAATTTGGCAAAATGAAAATCCTCTTCATCTAAATATATCATTATGCAAGCAATCATCAAGTCCTAACTATTCTCCAAAAAATGTTCCCATTGCACACAATCAGAACTATGGTCCATTTGATCGGAACCAAGACCACCTCTTTAGGTCAGACTGAATTTAGGTGCATTGGTCTGGACTTTGGTCTGAGGCACCTTTCACACTTGTTATTTTGATCCAGACCAAGCAAGGTGAGTGTGAAAGCTCCCTGAGAGATGCTGTGTAAGTTAAGTCTGAACCAAAGTCAAGCAACAGCCAGCATTGCCATCTCTCGCGCCACATAAACACTAAAGCCGATAAAATGGTGATGGAACTTGTATTCTTAATATAACCACACAAACAGGGAGAATTCTTCAGAGAATCCTGCAACCACAGCATTTTATTGACAAACATTTGATCCTTCATGTTACCTCAAGTGTACAGATATGAGAAACCTGAGGAGAGAAATGGCACGATAAGCCGACATAAAAAGTTGAATTCTCAAGGTAAAGAGAGAGAAAAAAAGAAGAAAAAAAACTTCACAGTCGGAGTCTGGGTGCTATGGTCACTGATTATGTGGTTGTACTAATTGGTGTAAATGGAGAGTTTCCTCTGGCTGCACAGAGAGATTACCTCATTGGGGCCCTCTCATTGCATTCATTAGTGCTAATCGTTAACTGTTAGCTCACCAGCCAACCCAGCATTGACCCAGCCTGGAACATCTCTATGGTTTCTTAAGCAGAACCAAAGCCCCTATCGACTCTCTGCCTTTGGTTAAGCCACTATATGCAGCTGCGATTGTAGCAGATGAAGTGTGGATTAACATTATGGCAAGAGAGCTACAGGGAGATCTTATTAAAATATGAATCATTAATTGAACTTGATTGGAGTTTTTATAAGTCATAATGTAATCTCATTTCAATTATATCCTTGTATCTGATGGTCTCTCTCCTTCGGCGCTCTGCGACCACTGTGTTCCTCTCCTTTGCCCTTTGTTTCATATTCTCTCTTTCTTCCTCCTCCGAAGTTTTACTTTATTTCACAGCTATTAAACCAGGAAATTTCAATCAGGCAGCACAGCGTGAATTTCTGCAGGGGCAGGAGAGAAAGAGTGAACTTTTATTTAATGTAGCCGTTCTTTTCTCCTCTCCACTTCCATCTCGTTTCTCTTTTCTTCCGCAGCTGAACTCAACCTTGGCTCTTTATAGTTTATGATTCAATTTCCAATTTGTCCTCCAGAGGTATTTGCCTGGTGGGTGGCGCAGTGGTTTTGTTCTTATGTGTTTGTACAATTTTCGCCTTTAGTATTCATAGGAACACAGTCTTACGCATACATGCATTTGAAATTCCAATTCTGTGTCTGCAATTCTTTTGGTTTTATTTTACATGAAAGTCACACTGAGATGGGAATCGCCCTTTCAAGTAAGCTCTTGACAAGCAAGGAGAGATGTGCTGAAATATGTATAACCAATACATACCATTTTCTTTCATTAGAGTCAAGGAGTTTACTTTAGGACTTGAAGGTTGTTGGTTAATCTCATGTTCTCACACAAATAACTACACAATGTGTGCACAAGTGTTCTACTAATTCTACCAACAAATTCAAGTGTTCCCCTCTTTCTCTCTCATGGCCCTCTTTGTGAACATTTTGAAGGTCTCGACCTTACTATGTAAAGTGCCTTGAGATAATGGATATTATGATTTTGCTAGATACAAATAAAATTTAATTGTGCTGCATGAATGTTGTAAGCATTGGATCATTTTAATAAATATCCTCTTTTGATAAAAAAAAATGCACACAATTATGAATGACTTCAAATATGATGAATTACTTTTGAGTTTCTTTTTGTTGAATGTGCAGAAATCAGCACAATATTGACAGTCGTAGTCTTGATGCAAAAAAAGAAGAAGAAAGACATTTACTTTAAACTGTTTAGGATGGTGGGGGTCTGGAGCCAATCCCATCATACATTGGTCAATAACTCCTTGTCTTTGGACGGTGGAAAGAAACCATAACACCAAGGAGCACTTTTCAAAGACTGCTAGCAGAGCTATATTCTTATTTGCGTAGTTAAGAATTAACACTGAAAAACACGACTCCCTGAATGTTAGTCTATAATTTCAAACAGTCGAGCTCAGAGCACATCAAAGCCATTTGCTCGGCCTCCTCGGGGCCTATTTGCCCCCGTTTTCCCTCCCCTCTCTTTCTCCATGTACACTGTTTATGATTTACACTCTCTGGAGACTCTGCAAATGACCAGATGTTTGGAAAGGAAAAAAATGCGTTATCTTTTGAACCATAAGGATATTTCAGAAAGACTTTCGGGAGAAGCAAAGCTCCAGCCCATGCAATGCGTACCAGGAATTAGATTAAAGCTTTTTATATTGTGTATCAAAACCCAGCAACGACCCTCACCACCTATTTTAGTTGCATGTCTATGGTTCCCTGGTGTTTGCCTGTCTTGTCTTGGCTGGGTCTGAAGTAGAATAACCTCTTTCCAGAGTTTTCCCAGTAGAGCAGGCACACTTGAAGCAATGTGAATAATGAATGCAACATACATATCCAAGGAGCTTCACATGTGTTGTTACCATCGTATGTGTGGGATAAAAAGCTGTGGCCGTACATGTTTACGCTGTCGTTTCCCAAAACAATCCATTAGCAGCAGACCCTCAGTCATGTTTCCATTAGGTTCATGCAGAGATAATGGACCACCTGTTACAGCCTTTGTTGACAGCCTTTTATAGTATGTTTTGTCGTTTCATTGTGGTGCAGTCTTCTCCTTTGTCAGTGAAGGCTGATCAACAGAATATTTACTCCTTCCCAGTCAACGCCCCTGATTGTGCGCCTGTGTTTAGCCGAGTATTCCCAATCCTCAGCTGGTCCCTGGATCCAGCCACCAATTACAAGCCTGACTGTACGATTGCTCAAGCTGATATAGAAGCAGTTTTATGAAATTGCCAGTGGTGGAAGTGCTGTAATCAGAGCGGTGCAATTAGGCAGTGCGCTAATTTGTGTTTTATTCAGCCACTGTAGTAACCTATTGGGCATTTGGTAGAACTAAATGGATTTCCATCTGTTTGATTCTGGGTTTTTGGTATTATGCACAGCCCTTTGATTCCATGTACACCTTGTATTAAAATATGTTTTCTATCCAGATTAAACTTGGACCTTATTATAACCTGATTATATTTACAACCGTCATCAACATGCATCTGGAGTGTCCACACTCAGAACTAATTAAGATCTGATCAGTCTGTCCAGATCACGTCACATTCTCCTCTCGTGGTTGCAGCTCCAAACTTACAGTCGACGACATGTAGATAGGAAGAGTACAAGATGGCAACCCTCTCTGAAGCTGTGTTACTGTGTCTGCTTGGTCATGTTCACGATACTCTTGTAGCCCGAGTAATGTGATGACTGAGGAGAGGACTGCTTTGTGTTTACCGTTTAATTTACCTGCACTGTAAAAATGGTAACTAGTAATTGTTGATCTCATAAGAATTTTCTAATTAAACTGACTCAGAAATAAGGCTTTGCAATATGCAATCTATAAAATCTTGTCTGTCCAGCAATTTTCTCTCATTGTTGTCCTAACTACTATTTTAAATCAGCACAACAAGGATTTGTAAATTTTTGAGCAGATTTTTGAGTTAAGTTGGGCCAACTCAGTAGATTCCAGTTCCGGTTTTAACGGCTCTCTGCTGAACCTGAGCGGGACATTTTCTGGACGGACAACGACGTGGAGCCCACAACAATTTTGCTCAAGAAGGTATGGTAAGTGCGTTTTTACTTTTATCACATTAAATTACGTTAGTTCTGGCATAGACTGGCATGTTTATAGCACTTCTGCTGTGGTTAAATTTGTTAAGATAACCCGTTTTGTATTTTGCCCATGCAAACGCGAGTGGTCATGCATACGCTTTCATGGGGCAGACACAGTGGCGGCTGGTGACATTTTGGGGGGAGCACCTCCGTGCACCTCCGAGACGTCCCGGACCCGGGTGCACCTCCAGGTGCGGGACCCGGTCCCGGTGCACCTCCAGGTGCTCCGGGTCCCGGGACCTCCAGGTGCCTCCAGGTGCCGGACCGGCGCCTCCAGGTCCGGCACCTGGAGCCGGACCGGCGCACCTCCAGGTGCCCATGCAAACGCGAGTGGTCATGCATACGCTTTCATGGGGCAGACACAGTGGCGGCTGGTGACATTTTGGGGGGAGCACCTCCGTGCACCTCCGAGACGTCCCGGACCCGGTCCGGGACCTCCAGGTGCCGGACCGGCGCACCTCCAGGTGCTCCGGGTCCCGGACCGGAACCGGATCCCGGTCCGGGACGTCAGTTGCATCCCGGACCAGGACCGGGTCCCGGACCGGGACGTCCCCTCCGGACGAACTTTAGAGGCTAATACAGACTAAACACAGAGGAGCATTTTATTCTCTGCAGCATTATGTGTTATCAGAATCGGTCAATAATTATGGAGTTATATTTCCACATTTCTATGATGTCATTTACTGTATTTACAGTTGAATGAGTGATGCTGACTGTGAGTTATGAGAATATAATACTGTATTTGTGTCTGTTGAATATAATGCAGCTAAATAAAAACATTGTGAACTACTAACAGCCTCATAATTAACGTCAGAGAATTTTTAATAAGATGAAAATGCAAAGTTTTATTTCCTGCATCAAAATTTCAAATGCACAAACAGCAGACTGCCCTCCTCGCATAATAGCCTAGCTCTCAAATTTGAATGTATTTATCCTGTTTATAGTCTAAGACAGACGGGCTCTGTTTCACTGGTAGAATTTATATGCTTATGGACAAATGACTCGTAAGATCTGGATCTGTTTAGTGACTCAGAAAGATTTGAATCCCTAAAAGGATTCAAGTTTGACATCTGTAGTTGTGTTATAAATTACAGAGACTGTTGTGAAAGTGATTGTAGCAAAACTGACTTTGTGTTATATGTGTCTCTTGTGTTTCAGAGGTGGATTTCATGCACTGTAAATTTTGCAAATTTGAAAGCTCCAGCCAAGAGACTCTTCTCAAGCATTTGCGGCTTCATCACGGACAAGGTGCACACTGGCCTTGCATTCATACAGACTGTGTTTGTGTATTTAAAACACCTGGAGCGTTACGATCACACATCTCAAGATCACACTCAACAGTGAAATCCCATGAAAATTTTACATTTCAGTGTGAATTGTGTGATTTTAAAGAAATTTGCAGTGAAAACATTTTTTGGAACCATCTCGGACATCATTTAAAGAAACGAGAAACTGTACAATGTCCCTTTCTAAGGTGTACCTTTAAAACAAACACTCGCCCAACCTTCAGTTCTCACAAAAGTCGAAACCATAAACATTTTACACTTAAGGATTTCCGAACAATAGCAAGAACTGTTACTGAAGATGAGATAATTGATGATGAACAATCTGATAGTGAAGCAGGGACATCAGCTCATAATACTGTGAGACTAAATGAGGTTTAAGATAGTGTTGAGGATGTAGATAGTGAGACTCTTGAGCACAAATTAGCTTCTCTCTTTTTGTCTATGCAAACTGTGTTGCATGTTTCTCGAGGTGCAACACAAAAGATTGTAGAAGATTTGCATAATCTGCTGTCTTTCTCTAACATTCAAACTTTGAACAGTGTCAAAGAGATCCTTTCAAAACATAAAATTGAAGTAAATGATTCTGTTTTGCAAGAAATTTCTAGTGCTATAGTTCAAACTAATCCACTCATTTTAACAACATTAGAGAAAGGATCCCTATCTACAGATCACCGAAGGAATATATATTTCAAAGAGCACTTTCCTGTTATTGAACCCACAGAATATCTGTACAACACAGCCCATAAAAACTCATTTGTATATATATCAGTCACCAAAGTACTTGAAACTTTACTTGGATGTTCAGATTTTTTGGACAAAATTGTATTTGATCAAAGAGATTTATCTGGTAACTTTAAGTCTTTTCAGGACGGCAAGTACTACAAGGAGAACAAGCTACTGGGACAACAAAACATCTGTATCAGTTTGGCATTATATATTGATGATTTTGAAGTTTGTAACCCACTGGGCACCTCTAGAAAAATCCATAAGATTACTGCAGTATATTGGGTAGTTCTAAATTTACCAGTCAGGTTTCGATCGAGTCTCACTTCAATTCAGGTAGCTCTCTTGGGTAAAAGTGTGGATGTCAAACAATATGGTTATGAAAAGTTTCTTGAGCCATTGCTTGAAGACATAAAGTGTCTAGAACAAGAGGGAATTTTTGTTGAAGTTGTGGGTCAGTTTGTTAAAAGCACTGTATATTGTGTTTGTGCTGATAACCTTGGTGCACATGGTCTTGCAGGCTTTCAAGAAAGTTTTACTGTTGAAAAGTTCTGTCGGTTTTGTTTGATAAGTCGGGACCAAATTGCAACCACTGAAGTTAATGATTTCCAATTGAGAAGTGTTGAGCAACATAACTTGTTTCTGGAAGAGCTTAGGCAGAAGTGCGTTAAAAGTGTTAATGGGGTTAAAAGTGAATGTGTCCTGGGAAAACATCTCCTGTTCTTTCACCCAATAACTGGATTTCCTCCAGATGTTTTGCATGACCTTTTTGAAGGAGTCATCCCTGTGGAATTGTCCTTATGTTTGAAAAATCTGATCTCAAAAGGCTTTATGACATTTGATGCATTAAATGACTGCATAAAATCATTTCCCTACAAGTATTCAGACAAAGTAAACAAGCCTCAAAAAATTCCAAAAGCAAGCTTTGAAAAAGGAACAATTGGAGGTAATGGGCATGAAAATTGGACACTGCTGCGCTTACTTCCTTTTATAGTTGGACGTAAGATACCAGAACAGGAGCCTGCCTGGGAGATTTTGATGGACCTCAAGGAAATTGTTGACATTGTTGTGTCAAACTGTCTCTCTGAGGAAGCATTGTGTTATTTATCTTGTAAACTACTGGATCATCGCAAGTTGCTCACCAGTACCTTTCCAGAGTTCAGACTGAGGCCAAAACACCACTTCATTGACCACTACCCACAACTTATTCGCTGCTATGGACCTTTAGTGGAATTGTGGACAATGAGA
The DNA here is from genome assembly GCF_963576545.1 of Limanda limanda. NCBI lineage: Eukaryota > Metazoa > Chordata > Actinopteri > Pleuronectiformes > Pleuronectidae > Limanda > Limanda limanda. The sequence goes on from NC_083642.1 coordinate 13,431,671, forward strand.
TTCGAGGCAAAACATAGCTTCTTTAAAAAGGTTGTCCATGACACTCACAACTGGAAAAATGTGCTGCTCACTCTCTCCTCAAAACACCAGCAGATGATGGCATACCATCTGGACAGTGGGAACCTTTTCAAGCCAAAACTGTATGTTGAAAATGTGAAAGTGGTCAGGGTTTCAGATCTGGATCCATCAATCAAGTGGGAAATACTGAAGAAGTACCCACATCTAGACAGTGTGTCTCTGTCTAAAACAATTCACCTGCATGGACACAGTATGCAGCGGGCATGATTTTATCTGCTGGACAGTGCAGTGGCCTCCCGGAATTCCATAAGATTGTGAGCATTCTTGTCATTGCAAAGGATGTGGCATTCATTTGTAAAAGACTGTCTTCCTGGTACGTTGAACATTTCAGGTCCTATGAGCTTGAATATCACACCTGTGCAGACCTTCTTCTTCTGGATCCAGATGTGCTGACGGATTACCACCCTCTAGCAGCATACACAGTTGGTGGAAAGCTTATGGTGACCCCAAGGAAGTTCATTCTCCATTAAAGCTATTCAAAATGGTATGTTCTTTCCCCTCTCCTCTGCTCTCCTCCTCCTCTGTGTCTCCTCTCCTCACTCTCTCTTCTCTCTCCTCCCCCTCTGTCTCTCATCTGCTCACTCTCTCCCCTCTTCTCCTCTCTCACCACCCTCTGTCTTTCCTCTCCTCACCAACTCTCTTCTCCTGTCCTCTGCTCCCCTCTTTCCTTTCCTTTTGCTTTTCTTCTCTTCTCATTTGGACACTAAATTATTTGTTAATCAAACATAATCAGCTGATAAATCTCTCTCCTCTCTTTTCAGACTTTGTTACTTCGGGTCGTTCTTTCTACCAGAGAAGCCCGGCGAATCCAGCTTCCTGAAGTCCCAACATCTGTGGGGCAATTTATTGATATACTGAAAGAGAGACTTGAACTTCAAGGTGATTTCTCACTACAGTTTGAGGATCCAGAGTTTGGAAATGCACTCTGCAACTTAACAGAAATGTCTGAATTACCAGCTGAGCGTGCAGTCTTGCATATAATGTGGAACAGTGATTCATGTCCACTTGACCAATCCACTAGTTCAGTCTCCTCTCAGGACACACTCAGTGTTCACTCTGAAGATTTTAGGCCTAGTTGGACTGATTCTATCCAGAATAATTTAAGGCAAGTCGCAGAGTGGCCATCTCCATTTCCTATCCCTAAGTTTGCATATGATGTGGAACTGAAATTGTGTAAGGCCAATGACACATATAAAAAGTCAAAGAAGGGCCTTGCAGTGACAAGAGACATGAAAATGGAGATACTGGATAAAATTGCACAGGCAATTTTTGAAATCAAAAGCTACCCCGAGAAAGATGAGCTTGAGTCAGTTGCCGCTGCGCTGGTTCATAAGTATCCATGCCTGAAGGAGCCAAGTGGCATCACAGGCCATGAGGGATGGAAAACAAGTATCAAGTACAAACTTGGAAACTAAAGATCAAAGCTTCGCCAGGCAGGATGCAATGAGGTAAATGTGAACAGGAAAAGAAAAGAGGGGGGTGAAGATGACAGCCCGTTCACCCTGAAGAAGCCCAAACGTGGAGAGGTCAATCATGTGCCAGATTATCCACAACACCATGATGATTCTACACTTGAAGAGGAAAGAGTTGCTCTGGTTGATGAAATGAAAAAGAAGAAAAGGAACATGACATTGATACAGCAGAAGATGGAGCTGACGTTTTCCCTCAGGCGGAGAGAAGTCGTGGAGCGTCAGCCTATGGTATCTGAGGTCCAAGAGAGGTGGCCTGCGCTGTTTTCGTCTCAGGAGGTAAGGATGTCCTAATTTATTTAGCAATTGTCTTATACAACTACATTGGCTTTTCTTGAAGAAGAACAGTATCTACTGGGGAAATGTGTCAATTCTGTCTTGCCAGTGTTACATTTAAATCTATGATCCATTTGATTCTGTGACCTGTCCTAATTTTCTTACCCTAACCATCTCACTCCTATGGAAGCCCATTTCTTCCAGTTAAAGAAAAAAAAATCCCCATGCTTAATTGAAATTGCAATTAATTACAATATTTTGTTGATTTTCTTGTTTAGATATCTGAAGAATTTCGGCGTATCACCAGCAAAGACCTCCTGGGGACTTTTAATGCATCTCTTGAAAGATTTGGACCTGGCCTGCTAAAACTCTACCGGACTAAGAAGGGTGGTTTTGGCCAAGAAATGGAAGACCTCCTTGATAAACTCGATGATCAGGTGAGTGAAGTGCTCCTTTGCCTGGCATTTTTAGAAGAGCATGAATATACTTTCTTATAACAGACACAGAAAAAGATGTTGGGTGCTGTAAAAACTACCTTAGTGGATATGCTTCAGTAAAAATGGATGTCCGCAGTCCTTCCTTTGTGTTTTGGTGGCATTTGGTTTAACAGTATTTTAATTTGTTAAAGTAAAGTTGTGTGTGCTTCATCTTCAGTACTATAAAAGATTTCTGATTTTGCATTATGTGTATGTTCAGTACAGTACTATACTTATTGAAATACTTATTTTCCACTGGATACTCTTTAGACATCTGACATTGTTACACACCGAAAGACAGCAGCACTGAGAGGCTTGCCCATTTTCCTCCGCGAAGATACCAAAAAGTTTTTCATGAAGTGCTTGGTAAGTACTAGTAACTGTAGCAAAAAGATAAATACTTCAGGCCATGTAGCTAATTCCTCATTCTCATGAGATGTTTTAAAGTAGTAGTTCATCCAAAATGGAAACATACACCTCCCCAGTGCAGTTTATCAGTGCAGTAATCATATTTCTCTGATTTGTTCATATTTTCATACATTGTTCACACTAACTTTTTTACAATTCATGTAAATCAACCTCCTTTTCACAAGTTGTACTTCTAAACTACTAAATCTATTTTCAGCTATTACGTCAGCTATGTTGCCATTGCTTCATCAATTTTCTTTGGCTGTCAGGTTCCAGTGTATAGCTGCCCATTTTCTTATGCCTTTTTAACACTTCAACTGTTTTTAGCCGTTATGAAGCCAATCATATCTCAGCCTACAAATTATACTTTTCAGCTTTAGCACGGTCCTTCTCAGCATTCACACACATTTTCTTCAGAAAATGCTCTTTCTAGTTTGTCAAGGCTCAAATGCATCTGTTATTTTTCCTCAGGACACTGACATTTTGGCACCAGTGCTGGAAGGGGCGTCTGTGGCCATCCTCACCATCCTAGATGACGAAGCCGACATCTCACATGCTCGAGACCATGCAGTTGTTTTGGAAGGGGGCATCGTGCTGCATGAAATGGAAAACCTCTCCTCTGCGTTCGCCTACCTCTTTGGCCTTCTATACGCCCTCAATATAAATTACCCCAAACAGTTGAGGTATACATTTGAAGCCATCCAGACTATCTTTTTTGAGCTTGGTGGCTCTCGGTGCTCCCAGCGCACAAGATCTTTGAAAACGAAACTTTTATTTTGAATACCCATTGTGTATGTGTTTGAATACACATTGTTTATGTGTATGTGTTTAAATATACACATTGTTGTATGTGTATGTGTTTAAATATACACATTGTTGTATGTGTATGTGTTTAAATACACATTGTGTATGTGTATGTGTTTAAATATACACCTTGTTGTATGTGTATGTGTTTAAATATACACATTGTTGTATGTGTATGTGTTTGAATACACATACACAATGTGTATGTGTCTAAATATACACATTGTTGTATGTGTATGTGTTTGAATATACACATTGTGTATGTGTTTGAATACACATTGTTGTATGTGTATACAAAAATGGTTAGTCATTCAATTTGATGTTGCGAACTAATTTGAGAAGATTGTTTTTTACAAAGGCGCTTAACCCGCCTGTTCAAAATAAATAAAAAAATATAAAGAAATAAAGAAATATTTCAGATAACATTCAGCTGTACTGTGTTTTATTTATTATCTGATTATTTATACAGATAAAATGTATGTTTATTCAACAAGAATATTTGTGTTTGGTGCATCTAGGAATATATGCCATTGAAGGGATAATTGTACGTTTATTCAACAAGAATACCTACGTTTAAAGGAGGTACAAATGCATGACATTGAGGGGCATAATTGTTTATTAATTCAACAAAAAAATCTGCGTTTAGTGAAGGTAGAAATACATGGCATTCAAGCAAGAATTTCTTTATTAGTCTCACATGATTATCCTAATTAGGTGAACAAGAAGATCCAAGTTGGCAGAACTCTTTGCAGAACTTGAAAACCTTAGTTAAGTCAACAACAGCAGGCAAAAGTTGAGAAAACTCAAAAATCTCTTGCATCATGTTGCCTTGATATTTTACGTTTTCTCAACTTTTTCTTTTTTACAGTGTGCTGCTGCTACATTGGCATAAATGTGTTCTCCTAATCTGTACTTTCATGTGGTCAAGCTGATTTATATCTGATTCAAAACACATCTTAACGTCTGGTGTAAATTCTGTATTTGTTTCCCACCTCAACTGACTCTCTTTTGTGTTTAACAGCTAAATCAAGGCCTTATAACTTATTTTTGTGGGTGTGTTAAAGACTAGAATGTCACTAGAGCGCACACCTCAGCCAAGGCCCAACATTTCCCTTATGCAACCACATTTAACTAGATCATTCACTGGATCTGGGTTTTTATATTTGGATCTGCACCAACTCTACACATTCATATATATCAATCCTTCTGTTTTTCATTTGTGTTTTGCGAAATCCTGCTAAAAAAAACAAAAAAACAAATACAAACACATAACCTCCTTGGCTGAGGTAATAGATGAATTTGGTTGTCAGCCAACACTGGCAGTTGCAGCTGCCCTTATTCTTGAACACTTACAGGATTGTGCCACCATCACAATTTACAATAGAGCCACCGATATGGGAGCAATTTGTTACACAGTAAAGAGTAATCATGAACAAACCAGTTGTTGTTTGAATACTTTCCCAAAAATATGTTATAGTGAAAAATAAAACGAGTCGAGGCAAAACTTGGACTAAAAAAGGACGTAATACATAACTCATAGGAAAACTGACATGACAAATATCACTTTTGGATTTTTTTGTTACTTGGTGAAGCATTGTGATTAAAAGTGCCTCTATGGTAGTCGGTTTCATACTATTGTTGATAAAGTAAACAGTATCTATATGACCGAGCCTTTGTGTGTGTGTGCACACTGTGGGGAGCAGCTTTAGTATTCGTGACGGCAGCTCCAGAGCCATGCACTGATGGATGGGATGCTCTTACTTTACTGATGTACTGTGATCAATGCTGATGCAGGAAAGAGTATTGGAGAGAGAAAGAGACAGAGAGGGAGAGAGAGGCAATGTGCTGCCTCTGCAAATCTCTCTCTCTCTCTCTCTCTCTCTCTCTCTCTCTCTCTCCGAGTCTCGCTTCCACTGTCTCCCTCTCTCTCTCTCCGTCTTTTTGCATGAATCCTCTCCTCTCACGGTGAGTTTCCCACTCTGTTGATCCTGCCAGTATCTGCATATGCTGCACTCTCACCAACATCATCGCTTTAACGAACATGACAGTGTCTCCGTGCGCAGCATATGCTGCAGAGGGCAACTTTCAGCGGATTACTAGATTATAGATTAAGTACAGAAAGTTGAGTGTGTGGTTAAATGAATGCGTGTGTTTATGCACATCCCTTTTCTAGCTCAGGTCTTAAAAAAATTAACAGGATACAAACATCATGTTTGTCTAACTGTCCAGCCTGGCCTCTCATGTTGCCTAAATGTGGTTAAGAGGCTTTTATTTTTAGTCCTTTGCTGTTGTGAGTTAAATAAAACAGCAGTAATGCAGCTTCACTAATCCTCTCACACAACTAATCCTAGCAGAACACCACTGTAAATACTCTGCGGGCTGCATTAAAGCACAAATCACTCAATCCCTCACTGAGTGTTTATTTTGGTTCAGATTAATAGAAATTCTCCCATTTTTTAATCTACAAGAGAGATTTTCCCCGGAAATAACTGGGCTTCCTTTTTGATATTTTCTGCATGATGTTTGTGTACTTGTGTTTTTTTTAATTCATTAATTTTATCAGTATTTTTGTTTAGAAGAAAGAGACACTGCTTGCTTGAGATGGTGCATCGAGATTCAGTAGCAATGACACTGTAGATGCCAGTGATTGTTACACTTTGTGTGACGCATCATCGAAGAAGAGGATAATGATTCATGTTTCCGTTCCTACGAAAGTGATCATGACATTTTGTCTCCATCTGATCTTCATGTCTCACCTGATTTATTGAGAGCTTCATCTCCATCGTTTCCTAAAACAACACTGAACTAATATATCAGAGCAAAGTGACTTTCTCCTTGACTCTTTGACATTTGGGCTCAAGTTGAGGTTTTTGCAAACTTTTATACAAAAATGTAATTACGAGGACATTTCCAAGTAACAAGGTAACCTAATTAATCAGAAAATGCCTCCTTAATAATTAAGAAAAACAGTTGCCTCTTTAATATTTCATCAAGTAGTTGTTCTTTTGGAATTTAAATTAGACGAACCACTGGAGACTACAAAAGAAAATCACTGTCAGGATTATGGGTTTTTGCTTTAAACCAAAAATCAAGGTTAAGGTTAGTTAGCAGTGAATTACATGTATGTGTAAATAAAAGGTTATCAGGGAAAATATGCAGCTGAGTGCTAAACAGACAACAGAGACGCCGGAATCATTGCTCAGAGCTCCCGAAGCAGTGTGTGCAGAGTGTACTGCATGTACCTTACTGTAAGTCTGTTGGCAAGAAAAATGAAGAACCTTTAAAATGTGCATCAGATAAATAAGTGTTTGGTTGTCTTTTTTTTATCTCAAAATGAAACTGCCACAGGCTTCGTTAATATCTCCCGTGATGGGTCTAAAGTGAATTATACATACCGCCTGAAGCAAATATTGCTTTGCTGCAACAACTTAGCTGTGCTTTACTTTAACAAGGAAAAAAATATATGGGACTGTGCGTGTGAACTGAAGGGATATGCAAAAAAGGAAAGTCGTTGGGGAAACATCCTGCCCTTTAGAAGGCTGCACTCACATGGGTGTTAGTCTGTGGATACAAGCTCTGTTAGGTGCCGGGCAGTGCTGTGCTGCAATTACACAATCATTCCACTGTGGCCTTTAAATGTTCCATTCACCCACACTGGTGTTTTCAAGTAGCCTGGCTAATTAGACCTCCAGACTCGAACAAGAATGATAAACATGTAATTTGTTCTGCCTTCACGGATGCAGCAAGCTCAGTCAAAACAAGAAGGAGATGTCAATTCAAAGCAGTTTAATCATGCATACACACAAAAGGTGTGATTCGTAGACTATGTAAAAAGATAGTTGATGCATCTCCACTTCCTCTCACTATCAAGAAATGAAGCCAAAATGTCCAGGATATGAATGCTGCCCCTTCGCCCATTTGGAGCCAGGCTCTGCACAGTATTAGAGAACAGGACTGATACAGACCCATCAGACTGTCAATCACAACATTTCATCATGTTTTTATCAAACAACAAACACGAATGACAGAAGTCGTCTTTAAAAAAGCATATACTTGATATGGACGAAGTTGACTTTTTGATTTTGACCTTGTCCCATCCACTAACGTGGAGGAGGTAGGGTTTATGAACTTTACGATTCTGCTTAACTTTTGGGGAGAAGTCATGTCATCTGATGTTTGAAAATGTTTTTATGTTCATGAGAAGAGTCCATTTAATGCCCCCACCTGTGGTTTTCAAAGCCTTGGACATCGGAATCTTCTGAAAACTCATAGGTTATGACGTGTTTGTTTTTTGAAATGACAGAGGCCATGGAAGGTCATTTTCCATGGGACGTTAAATCAACATATTAAGATTTAAGCCATATGGAGTTTGGCTTGGAAATATTATTGTACATACATAAACAGCCTCATTTGTTCCTTCTGGCCTTCAGCCTTTACATTTATTGCATTAGATCCACCACCTAATAGTTGGCTAAACTGTCTAAAATGTCCTCTTTGGCACAAGCTCATGAGCTCCATTTGAAGGCAACGTGTGATGTGAAAAAGATTTTAATCAGACATTTTGACTGGTTACACTAGAGAAGGCACAGCTTTTCCTTCTTACATTAAAAACATATCTGTTCTATTCAATACACTCACATTACATTTTTAACACCTGTTCTTTTCCTTCTGTGAAATGTTGAAATGTCTTCTGTTACAAAGCCTATAGGAAGAGGACAACTTAAACAGTAAATTAATCTCTCCTGCTATATCACGCCAACGATGGCAGGCGTACCGGACCTTGGTTGTACTTGTAAAAATTATACTGGTACTGGTTAGACTTATGAAAATGTCCTGTTTGTTTACGCCCCAAAACTGCTTAGTTAGGTTTAGGAAAATATCCTAGTTTGAATTAAAGTACTCTCTAATGAAGATTACAGAATGTTTATTGTCATACAATTATACGAGTGCGGTTAGGATTGTGGAATGTTCACAAGTAAAAGAAACAACATGAACACGGGAAACAAGCAAATATCTCCTGTCTGAAATTCTTGTGATTGTTGATCAGTCCATCCCGACCTCCACCTCACAAGGACTTCATCACTCTTTATAGTACGTCACCGGACTAACACCTTAGCTGCTGTGATATTAGCTACAGCCACTACGGGTTCCGTAAAAATATGGGTGTTAATGAGCTGCACAGATGTTTTTTCTTTTACAAGAGGACACTCACAACCAGGCTAGCGTTGAAATGTGAGTTGGATTTTTTTAAATCCAAAGATGAAACTGACAACAGTCATGGCACTGAGCAAATGGCTCTTTAGACAGTGTGATTTTAAAAGTCAAAGCAGACAGACTCAGAGCTTAGGTTTATCCTGCTGTGTACGAATAGCTCAACTATGTTGGTTCTTTCAGTTTCCTTCCCACAGAGTCCTAACAGAGATTCATCATCTACCTGAAACAAAAAGGTCAGCTAAAAATATGGGCGGTAATGAGCTGCAGCACAGATGACCTATGTTTTATTTTTATTTTCTTTTACCAGAGGAAATTCTCAATGAGGCAATTTGAAAGGAAACACATGTGAGGTTATAATGGCAGATACATGATACAGAGGTCCAACACTGATGGATAAAACAAAAAATATATATTAGTAAACAGGGACACAATTTCGCTTTATTGACTCTGACCCCTAGAAAGTCAATGTAACAAGTGTGAACTGTCAACAGGTTTAAAAGGAGCAAAGATATTTTTTAATCAAAAGCTGAACTGAAGTAGCAAGAGTAATGGCACTGAGCAAGTGGCTCTTCAGACACATTGTTTTCAGTGGGATTTTAAAAGTCGCAGCAGACACACTCAGAGCTTAGGTTTATCCTGCTGTGTACTAATAGCTCAACTATGGTGCTTCTTCAGTTTCCTTCCCACAGAGTCCTAACAGAGATTAATCATCCCTCCAAAACAAACTCTCCACTTCTTTCACTCCATTTACAGTCAGAACGAGCTGCGCCTTTTCTCCTCCTCCTCCTCCTCCTCCTCCGCCTCCTCCTCTCTCCTCTTTACAGCCTTCATCTCCCCTCCCTCTCTCTTCTCATCTTTTCACCTCTGGCTCTGCTACCAGCCAGTTTCAGACGCACCAGGGTTTCCCTTTCATTCGGTAGTGAAGGATGGGATGAGAGACCGAGAGCGGCAAGAGAGGAGAGGAGTGGAAAGATGTAATGCTCTGTCCTGATGAATGCAGTTAGAGAGAAAGTGCTGACACAATGGAGGAGAGGCTTAAAGGAGAGATGAGCTTAGTGCACCAATCACAGAGCTAATCAGATCACCCGTCAATGTTCAGTGGCCATTGAAGGTGTTTAAACGATATGTATAAACCATCAACATCATTTTTACCTGATAAATACCTTGTGTAATCATGTTCCAACATCTTTTAGGGTAAACAGTTTTTGTTTCTACGGTCTGAAGGAAAATAATTAAAACTTCGATGTCTCACATCTTCCATTTTGGTCTTCACCTTCGGACTTGTCAGTTTAGCCCGAACTAAAGTAATGGTACAAACTAAAATAACGATCCGGACCAACAGACCAACATTTTATTTGACTAAAAGAAGTGGTCTCAGTTCAGATCAAACTTTTCTTGATTGTTTGCACTTTCGACCAATTGTAGGGAGTTGACACAGCCAGAACAATAGAAGAAGAAAAAGAAGGGGTTTGCGGATTGCTTGCAGACTTCAGCTTCGGTGACATAATGTATGAACAATAGGATTTTCATTTTGCTGGTATTAATTAAAATAATAATATTTAAAATAGATAATGATTGTATTATATTCACAATGAAATTAATGAAATGAGCAAGCTTTTCTTTATGCCCCTTTTTCAAACAAATTAGTCAATACCAAAGTGTCAACACACCGACATTGGATACACATCCTTCTTAAAATCAGTGAATCAAAAAAACGAAATGGATTACAGGTAAACAATATAACAAAGACATGAGCCTTGGTTCAGACTTTCAGTTGTGAACACACCCTTAGATAAAAGATCAACCTTGATTCCTGTTTATTTGTAAAAAGTTAAGTTTCATTAATTAATGCCACTGTCATCAAATGTCCTCAATCTATACAAGACTATGTTAACACTGAAGGTATAAATTGGCAGGGACCTGCTTATTCAATACCAGGGTTTAATGGTTGTTAAGGTGCTGGTTCAATAAATTCTAAAGTTATTGCAATTCTGCAGTTTCAGAGAAGCACAAAGTGTGAGATAAATAGTATTAGGCAACTCCAAAACACCAGGAAAGGTGTTTTAATACAACATATTAAAATATGATCTCTGGGTTTTGAATGAGTAATCCTCGATGAACTCATCAGTGTTGTTGTGCAATAGGAGTAGACCCGACGTTGGCTAATTATTAATAATCATGAAATATGATTATTAAAATAAAAATGATCTATCAAAAATAATTAAATTATTAATTGAAGATGATCAGTAATCAAATAACAATAAAACCACTAATGAGAAAATAGGAATTATCAATTAGAAAGTACAAGCTATCAATTAACAATGATAAGGTTATCAACCAAGAATAATGAAAATAATTAGTCAAAAACCATAAAATTATCAATTCAAGAATAATACTATCTATATTAATAATTGAGAAAGGGGGGGCACCACCCTGGTTTCCCAGGGACCAACGATGTCAAGCTATAATTATCAGTCTCATAATGATAAATGTCAAATTAATAATGTCAATATTTTAATATTAACGATTACTTAATAAACAGTGAAGGCTTCTAAGTTCGAGCACAGGCAATCATAATCCAGCTGCAATCACACACTTATGCACAAATAATCACAGACTACAGATACTTTAATTACAAAAGTATTTATTAAAAAGGGGAAATAAAGTTATAATGTTATTCAATGATTTATCATTTTAACAAGCTCCGATATTTCAAAGATAAACACAGCAGCACTTATCACAATTCAGAAAATACATGTAAAACCTGCGGTCTACTTATGTATGTCTGTCTCTGTGTGTGTGTGTCTGTGTCAAAGTGTCTCTCTGTGTGGGTGTGTCTATGTGTGTGTATGTGAAATAAAGTTAGTGTTATTTAATGATTTATCATTTTAACAAACTCCCATATTTCAAAGATAACAACAGCAGCTTATCACAATTTAGAACACGCATGTAACCTCTGGTCCATCTATGTGTCTCTGTGTGTGTGTATCTGTCTGTGTCTATCAAAGTGTGTGTGTGTGTGTGTGTGTGTGTGTGTGTGTGTGTGTGTGCGAGAGAGAGAGAAAAAGAAGGGGGGCGTGGCGATGACGTAGTGACATCACGTCTAAGATGGAGGCCGATCATGATTCGTGGAATCAAGGCCTAAAAACTCTCAAAATGGCGGATTGACTACAAAACAAGATGGCGGAGCCGTTATGAATTTAGAGCCAGGATGGGAGGAGAGAGAGAGCGGAGGCGTGGCAATAATAGACTCAAAATGGTGGGTTAACTTGCGTTATTCAAGATGGAGTCTATGTTAATGACACCATGTGGCCGGAGCGCAAACTGGTGGTCGTCACATGAATTACACAAAGGAAATTTTAGACAAAGAGAATTCTTATCTCTGCTTGGCTTTGGGGGCCGAATGGTTTCCAGATGTGTTCAGCCTCTCTAAGCATAGATTTAACTATGTGACATGACCTGTATTATAAATACAGGTCAGAAGTGTGTATAGGTCGGTTTAGAAGGAGAGAGAGAGAGAGAGAGAGAGAAAACATGTAAGGAGAGTTCAAAGAAGCTCTTAAAAATACGCCTGAGATGAGTTAACAGGGATTCACCCCTCAGCCCTCAAGCGAGCGTTGTGGGCCGAGGTTCTGATCGGTGAAATCACTACAGACTCACACAGACGTTAACAGTGCGGGCGGAGGCGCTTCTCGCGGCCCTATTTACTTGCAACACAAAACATTGCGATCAAACCGGAAACCGGAAGTAGCGGCTCGGAGTAGTGGCCGGCTAAAACAATGGAACACGGAAGTTCCATCAACAAAATACACTCAAGTATTAAATCAACACGCTACATATTAAAACTAACATCTGCCCAGATAATCAAGTCTCTTACTGTACAACCCTCGCGATGTGCCTGCGACTCGGCGCGAATGTGTCGGGGGCCAGTGAATCACGTGGTCTCTCTCACGAGCGGAGCTCCGGGCTCGGCCGCTGGACCGGAAAAGGAAGCGAATTATTCGTGCTGCCTTGACGGAATGAAACTTCGTCTTCTTCTGTAACAGCGGAGAACGTGCTGTTTTACAGGAACGGAGTGGATTGCCTCTTACTCCTCAGCGGGATGAACGTCGCGCTTCTGCAGGGGACGGCTGGTTTGAAGCCGTTTGTAGATTGTTGGAAAAAAGAAAAGTAAAGTCCGTGGAAAAGGAAACAGTCTGAGATCGTCCAGCGAGCAATTTCCTGTTTGATCTTTCCAAGTTAAAACAGGAAAAGTCCTATCAAGATAAAACTTTGACTGAGATAAAAGAAAATGAAACGACTTCAAATAAAATGATATTAAACAAACGTCTAATCGCCTCCTTAGTTACTGAGTCGTGTGGTTAGACCTCTTGAGGTCAGAAAACAACTTGAGCAGCGTGGAAAAGAGGAGGACAAAGAGAGTCTCTTAAAAATACCGAGTTAACTAGTAGAACCCGTTCTGTTGTTGCTGGGGCATTTGGGTGAAGAGAGGTTAAGAGAAAAGCAGTTCCCTCCTTAAGTTGCTGGAACCTCTGGACAGACCCGAAAGGGCCTGATGGGAACGTCAGCATCGGAGGAAAAGAAAAAAAGTTAGTTGCCTCCTTAAGTTGCTGGGTTAACTGGTGGGACCCCGGGGGGGGTCCCGTTGTCACATCAGCATCGGAGTGAAGAGAGAAAGATTTCTGTGAGCTCAGCCTATTTAAGTCATGTTCTAGGTGACTCCCCCCTGGGAGGAGGGGTCAGGGGTCAGTGTGGCCCCCGGCCAATTGAATTGTCAGGATTTGGCCCCCAGGGGCGGGCTTACAGTGGGGGCCCTCACAGGACCCAGGAAGTGATCTGCTGCCACATGGAGATAAGCGCTCCATGCTGGATTTCTAATGTAAGGGGTTTCCCGAGCCTGGCCTAAAGTTTTACGACTCTTTGTTCTAAGTCAGGTCACTGGGCCTTGTCCAACAATCCCCCTTTGACCTGGGAAGTGGGTCGTTACCCGGTTCCCAGGGCACACTAGGGTCGAGAGTCCAGTGATAACCCAGGAGAGGTAATCCTTGAGTGGAGTTGAAGTATTGAAAGTTAGTTCATCATGAGGCATAAATGTCTTTGAGGCATGAGTCTAAACAGAGAGAGGTAATTGTCTGGGCAGACAGAGGCTAAACAACATATATTCTAAAACACGGCGCACATTTTCAATTTCACATAATGCTTATCGGCAGTTATTGTTAACATACTGATGAATTTCGGTGAAGAGTGAAATGAAAGAAAAGTGGAAAAAGGAACAGAAGGAAATGTTTGAGTAGGTGCTGGTGTTTTGAAGTAAACATGTGTGTTATTCTGTCAAACCAAAACATTTAGAACGGCGAGTCACGTTCTGTTGTTCGCTAATCTGTGAATATATGGTAAATCCTATTTCTAGGTTTGCAAATCTACAGATATTGAAATTGCACTGCCAAGACTGAATTGCCAAGTGTACCCGTGAGGGCTGCACAACCGTAGTGGTAACGACTTCAAAATCCTCAATGAGGTCTAAGGAGGTTCACTACTTGAACTACGTTATACAATTTACTGACAGAGGGTCTACAACATGCAACTATTGATGGAGTGAGTGGTTTGAGCGGTCTTTGTTTTAAAATTGGGATTTCTTCCCCCCCCCCCTTTCAGGTGTGGAGGTGAGAGGGGTTTCTGGCAGCGCCTTGGTCCTTCCCAGTCATTGAAGTCATCTTTAGGAGTGGAGAAAGAGGGCGTCTGCTCCTAGTTTCGCCAACGGGGTTCAGTGTCTGGTCTCTCAGAGGAGCCTGGAGGAACACGTGGCACAATGTCTCTCATTGCTTCATCCACACATCTCCGTATTAATTCCTCTGTGCCAGGATGCCTCCCATGTGTTGGATTTCGGTCACCATCTCTATACTCCTGGTATTGATGAGGTTTCCTTTGGTTACAGCCCCTACTTCTCTGTGGAGAGGGATTCAGGTGCTGAGGTCGAAACTGTTTGTGGGGCTGGTTGAAATCCTCACCGCCTTGGTTTTGAGGGGCACCCTGTTGGAAGGGTCGTTGTTTCTGGTTCTCTTTGCTGGGGTTCATCTTGACGTGGGAAAAGTTGTCATCTTCCAGCGCCGGGTCCACATTTGTTTGGACTTGTTTGAACTGCCAGAACCACGGTGTTGTCTTCGTTAAACCCTCGGTTGTCTGGGTCGAAGCGATAAATGTCTTTTCAAGGGGCTCTTGCCGCCGGTTGCGGATTTCCTCTCTTTGAGGGGGTGCTGAGTCATCAGTGTCTTTTGACTCGAATGTGCCACGGTACTCATCTTCGGGGCCACCATCTCTTGCACCGGGGGTGGAGGACCATCCAGGACGCGACCGTGAGTCATGGTGCGCCTCTGCCTGAGTGGCAGACTGGGAATCTCCTTCAGCCCTCCAGGACGGATTCCTTCCGTCGTCGTGATGTGGATCAGATGGCTCCGTGCAGGATGTGTTCCTTCTGGCTGGAGTGGATGCTGTGTGTCCGCTGGACAGGCGTTTGATGTTGCCTCATAGCGGTCCCAGGTCACTGCACGTCTAGGGGTTGAGTCCGGCTCCCCCTTTGGTGTTGAGTGGGTCGGAGCGGTTGACTGCTGGGTGTGTCTGGCCCGCCAGAGCAAAGCTTCCTCTGCATGAGGGTTGCGTAGCTGTGCTCGCAGCTTTTCTCCCAGTGTCTCTGTTCCGCTGACTCCACCGGGAATGACGTCAGCTCCTGGCCCTGTCATCAGGGATCTCAGCTGGAGGGGGGGGCAGCTCTGTTTGACTGTGCCCCCCTTTCTGCTGACCTTTGACCTGCGCATGCTCCTGCACCGCCTGGTCCTGTTCTTTGCGGGTCTCGATGATATGCCGCAGGTGGGAGTTTTTCTCCTGCTCCGCTCGACATGCTGCTTTGCATGGCTCTGAGCGCCTTCGCATGTTCTTGGGTCTGCAGCTCGGCTCTCTGCTGGTAGAGGAGTGTCAGTTGACCCAGAGCATGGGGTATTTTCGGATGCGGGCCAGTGGGGTTGATGAGTGCATGGACAGTTCTTGATCTTACGATCGCAGGTACTTATTTCATACTCACTCAACTCACTCACCGCATCATTAGAAAAAATTAATCAGACTGGCTACAGTCTCTAATAGGACGTCTTGTCCTGAGGGAGCACTTGCCCAATGGTTATACATGCTACTCATCTTCTGAGTGCGAAAAGACACCTGGCGGACTGCTCAAGCTTGCTTGGATAAAGTGGGTAAAACACTTAATTAAAAACTACACAACAAGATACACAGGTGAGCTTCACCCTGTGTCTATAAAGTAGCAATGAAGGATAGCTCGGTGGCTCAATCCTTAAGACCTAGTTGGTCAACAACTAGTCTTCTCAAAACTAGTCTCTCAAATCTAGTTTGTCTCCTTAAGATCAAAAAGCATGCAGAAAATCTCCTATAAAAATTACCAACTACTGAAACGCAGTCAGCAACCAACCAAAGTTACACAAAAGTCTGCTTAGCAAAGGGAATTAAGAATAAAGAAACTTCAAAGAGAAATTAGTTTCGAACCTATGTCTCTCTTCAAAAATTTAATCATAATTATTGTGCATTGAGATGACACAATCACTTATATGCTAGAAGCAACCAACCATGGATACACAAGGCACTAGTATACCTGCTTGGGACAGGTGCAAAGGGATTAAAAATAAAATTTCAAAGAGAAATAAATTCCTAGAATTATTTTTCTCTTTTCTTAAATTATTTATGATTCTGGTGCTTCGAGAACACAACCACCGATTGCAATCTGCAGCCAATCACGGATACACCAGGCACTGGTATACCGGTTTGGTAAAAGTTCAAATGAATTAAAAATAAAACTTTGCAAAGAAGAATACATTTCCAAAATTATTTTCTTCTTCAACAACGAATCATGATCAATACCAAATGAGAGAAAGGAAAAGTTTTGAAAAAAAATCAAATTTTCAAAAAAAATTTAAATTTTTCAAAAAATTAAATTTCTGGAAAAAAAGAATCTGGATTATTTTACACAGTATTATGATACAGCTGGAGTTAGATCGCCTCACAGGGGGCACCATTTATGTTGTGCAATAGGAGTAGACTCGACGTTGGCTAATTATTAATAATCATGAAATATGATTATTAAAATAAAAATTATCTATCAAAAATAATTAAATTATTAATTGAAGATGATCAGTAATCAAATAACAATAAAACCACTAATGAGAAAATAGGAATTATCAATTAGAAAGTACAAGCTATCAATTAACAATGATAAGGTTATCAACCAAGAATAATGAAAATAATTAGTCAAAAACCATAAAATTATCAATTCAAGAATAATACTATCTATATTAATAATTGAGAAAGGGGGGGCACCACCCTGGTTTCCCAGGGACCAACGATGTCAAGCTATAATTATCAGTCTCATAATGATAAATGTCAAATTAATAATGTCAATATTTTAATATTAACGATTACTTAATAAACAGTGAAGGCTTCTAAGTTCGAGCACAGGCAATCATAATCCAGCTGCAATCACACACTTATGCACAAATAATCACAGACTACAGATACTTTAATTACAAAAGTATTTATTAAAAAGGGGAAATAAAGTTATAATGTTATTCAATGATTTATCATTTTAACAAGCTCCGATATTTCAAAGATAAACACAGCAGCACTTATCACAATTCAGAAAATACATGTAAAACCTGCGGTCTACCTATGTATGTCTGTCTCTGTGTGTGTGTCTGTGTCAAAGTGTCTCTCTGTGTGGGTGTGTCTATGTGTGTGTATGTGAAATAAAGTTAGTGTTATTTAATGATTTATCATTTTAACAAACTCCCATATTTCAAAGATAACAACAGCAGCTTATCACAATTTAGAACACGCATGTAACCTCTGGTCCATCTATGTGTCTCTGTGTGTGTGTATCTGTCTGTGTCTATCAAAGTGTGTGTGTGTGTGTGTGTGTGTGTGTGTGTGTGTGTGTGTGTGTGTGTGTGCGAGAGAGAGAGAAAAAGAAGGGGGGCGTGGCGATGACGCGTAGTGACATCACGTCTAAGATGGAGGCCGATCATGATTCGTGGAATCAAGGCCTAAAAACTCTCAAAATGGCGGATTGACTACAAAACAAGATGGCGGAGCCGTTATGAATTTAGAGCCAGGATGGGAGGAGAGAGAGAGCGGAGGCGTGGCAATAATAGACTCAAAATGGTGGGTTAACTTGCGTTATTCAAGATGGAGTCTATGTTAATGACACCATGTGGCCGGAGCGCACACTGGTGGTCGTCACATGAATTACACAAAGGAAATTTTAGACAAAGAGAATTCTTATCTCTGCTTGGCTTTGGGGGCCGAATGGTTTCCAGATGTGTTCAGCCTCTCTAAGCATAGATTTAACTATGTGACATGACCTGTATTATAAATACAGGTCAGAAGTGTGTATAGGTCGGTTTAGAAGGAGAGAGAGAGAGAGAGAGAGAGAGAGAGAGAGAGAGAGAGAGAGAGAGAGAGAGAGAGAGAAAACATGTAAGGTAGTTCAAAGAAGCTCTTAAAAATACGCCTGAGATGAGTTAACAGGGATTCACCCCTCAGCCCTCAAGCGAGCGTTGTGGGCCGAGGTTCTGATCGGTGAAATCACTGCAGACTCACACAGACGTTAACAGTGCGGGCGGAGGCGCTTCTCGCGGCCCTATTTACTTGCAACACAAAACATTGCGATCAAACCGGAAACCGGAAGTAGCGGCTCGGAGTAGTGGCCGGCTAAAACAATGGAACACGGAAGTTCCATCAACAAAATACACTCAAGTATTAAATCAACACGCTACATATTAAAACTAACATCTGCCCAGATAATCAAGTCTCTTACTGTACAACCCTCGCGATGTGCCTGCGACTCGGCGCGAATGTGTCGGGGGCCAGTGAATCACGTGGTCTCTCTCACGAGCGGAGCTCCGGGCTCGGCCGCTGGACCGGAAAAGGAAGCGAATTATTCGTGCTGCCTTGACGGAATGAAACTTCGTCTTCTTCTGTAACAGCGGAGAACGTGCTGTTTTACAGGAACGGAGTGGATTGCCTCTTACTCCTCAGCGGGATGAACGTCGCGCTTCTGCAGGGGACGGCTGGTTTGAAGCCGTTTGTAGATTGTTGGAAAAAAGAAAAGTAAAGTCCGCGGAAAAGGAAACAGTCTGAGATCGTCCAGCGAGCAATTTCCTGTTTGATCTTTCCAAGTTAAAACAGGAAAAGTCCTATCAAGATAAAACTTTGACTGAGATAAAAGAAAATGAAACGACTTCAAATAAAATGATATTAAACAAACGTCTAATCGCCTCCTTAGTTACTGAGTCGTGTGGTTAGACCTCTTGAGGTCAGAAAACAACTTGAGCAGCGTGGAAAAGAGGAGGACAAAGAGAGTCTCTTAAAAATACCGAGTTAACTAGTAGAACCCGTTCTGTTGTTGCTGGGGCATCTGGGTGAAGAGAGGTTAAGAGAAAAGCAGTTCCCTCCTTAAGTTGCTGGAACCTCTGGACAGACCCGAAAGGGCCTGATGGGAACGTCAGCATCGGAGGAAAAGAAAAAAAGTTAGTTGCCTCCTTAAGTTGCTGGGTTAACTGGTGGGACCCCGGGGGGGGTCCCGTTGTCACATCAGCATCGGAGTGAAGAGAGAAAGATTTCTGTGAGCTCAGCCTATTTAAGTCATGTTCTAGGTGACTCCCCCCTGGGAGGAGGGGTCAGGGGTCAGTGTGGCCCCCGGCCAATTGAATTGTCAGGATTTGGCCCCCAGGGGCGGGCTTACAGTGGGGGCCCTCACAGGACCCAGGAAGTGATCTGCTGCCACATGGAGATAAGCGCTCCATGCTGGATTTCTAATGTAAGGGGTTTCCCGAGCCTGGCCTAAGGTTTTACGACTCTTTGTTCTAAGTCAGGTCACTGGGCCTTGCCCAACAGTGTTAAGAACAAACAAAGCACATTGGTACGATAGAGGAAGTTGGTTTAACAGTGGGCTGTGGGTATTTCCACCAGAGGGTCTGATAAAGTCTGCACCTCTTCAGTTCAGTTCCATTTAAAATACTTTATTTGTCCCTCAAGGAGCAATTTGAGGGGAAAGTGAGTTTGCAGACAAAGTGCAGAGTGACAATTAAGTAAACACATAAAAACAATCTAAAATGAGAAATAGAT
This sequence comes from Limanda limanda, assembly GCF_963576545.1. Classification (NCBI taxonomy): domain Eukaryota; kingdom Metazoa; phylum Chordata; class Actinopteri; order Pleuronectiformes; family Pleuronectidae; genus Limanda; species Limanda limanda. The sequence goes on from NC_083642.1 coordinate 13,451,577, forward strand.
GAAATACACAATAATTTATAACAGTGGCAATTACATAGGTGGCCAACACGTCAAAGGCACACATTGTGTTCAGATCGAGCATTAATTGGTTTACACAAGATAAACACACTGGTTCTACTGTGGTTGTTCAGAAGTCTAATGACTAGAAGACTAAAAGCAGATTAGCTTGTATTTTTTTTACATGCTTGTACAATTGATTCCTGCTGATATGAGCTTTAAGTATTCAAAATGACATGTGTGGGGTCATTATTATTGTTTCTGTCTTTTTAAGGAATTGCTGAGTATTACGCTGAAGGGATTTTGTGTTTTGCTTTTGACTTTAGAGATGACGTTAGCAATCACCTTCTTGTTCTTATAACAAACAAAAGAAAACCACTGATTAACTGGAAATCTTACCTCTAGTCAAAGAGAAACCAAACATTGTTCTGTTCTAGAAAACTCTATTTCACATACAGTGCCGTGCAAATGCTGCTGGGCCTTTTTTTCAGAATCGCATCAGACACAGTTCCCAAGGATTTGCAGATCTTTATCTCACCTCTTTATCGCAGCTTCAGATTCTTTCCCTGTTCCCCTTTTTCTAAATGATCACCTGGAGAACTTGTCTGCTTAGAAAGTGTCCAATGCCACCAGGGAAGGGTCACTGCAGAAACCATTCATGCATCACTGTCAAACAAGTTAGAAAATTCTGAACTGATTGTGTGTTCCTCTGCAGACACTTAACCATGATTTTCCTCATGATAAATTACAAATTAGAAATGTAAGATTTCAGTTTTTGAATTTCAACAGAGCAGGGTGGAATAAAGTAGTTTGGTGCAGCACAGCTCACATGAGAGCTTCCGTTGAACGTTCACCACAGCCGGATACAAAAGTTGCATGCAAATGTGTTTCAGCTGATCCAGTGAATCCGTTGATCACAGTGATACTGTGGGAGTGAGTTTATTTCGGTTTGAAATGTCACAGTTATGACATGGAGCCCTTTAAGAGATCAGACACACCCGCTGTGTTCGGTAAGATTAGAATCTGACATCAGGAAACTGAGGCAGCTCATTTCTTCATTCATCATTTATCATTTTCATCTGTAGGCCGACAAGCACGTGTCCACCAGTAAAATGTGTCTGTATATTTGTGGGTTACAATAAAATGTGTATTTTCAATGATAGTTTTCCCTATGACGGTTTAAAATCCGCCCTAGTGTATCTTCATCCTTTGTGCCAATGCTTATCAACAAGAAAATAATCTATTGGTTCAGCAGAACACCCATTTATTGACACAAAATGTTGATAAACAAGCTCCAGACGAGCTTTGAGAATCAGACATACATGGTTTGCAGATGAAAGCAGCAGTGAGTGGTGAGCTGTGCGCTAACTGGTCTTGTGTGGTGTAACATATGGGACCGTCCAGTCTGTCACAGAGAGTAAACAGGTTGATAGCACACCATTTATCTAGATCTGCCAAACGACACCTCAACAACACTGTGACACACACAGCAACCATAACTCACACACGGGCACGCACAAACACACGGCAACCTGTTCAAGTGAAATACGCAGAGCTTGACGTTTACGAGAGTCCGTCCTTATTCCTCTGACAGGGAGAGAATTCAAACAGAATGAAATCCTCATCAACATGGCCGCTGTGCTATAGATCTCTCTCCTCTCAGTTTGCTGACTGACAAAGCCAAAACTAGGGGGTGGGAGGGGTGGAGGTGTTGGGACTAAGCGCAATCATTGTGTTTCTGTCTCGATACCGGTTTGCCAGAGTGACGGGGAGAAGGAGAAAGAGAGACCGGGGGAGAAAGAGACAGACACCACACATGGAAAGAGGCTGGCACGGCTCTGAGCACGACAATGCACATCAGGAACCGCTGCAGATCGGGAAAGAAGATGCAAACACTCCCATGTACTGGACAGAAAGAGAGGGAGAGGGAGGGGAAGGCGGGAGCGAACGAGGGAGACATAAATGCAGATGAGATAGGAGACGTGGACGCCCCCACCCCCCGCAAGGGCTTGCAGAAAGTCACCTCCACTCAGCGCTTAACATGGGTTTAAAACACGAGGGCCTCATGCACACGCTGCCACGGGTTAATGGTTGACTGGTAACGCTTTGTTAATACATCTGAGCATATTAACAATTTATACCCAATTCACCGCGCTAATATCACGCCTGCAGCACAAATTAGTACAAATCGTCTGCAGTGGGGTGGTAGCGGCCGCGGTAGTGGGGGTTAGTAATGTGTCAGGACACACCATGTGTCAGCAGGCCCGCTCTGTCGCATGAGCTAATATCTCATATGATGTCGCAGGACGGGGGCGGTGGAGCTGGGGCGGGGGGGGGGTAATTCCCTTTGTCTGAGCTGCCAGTGCCGGGGAACTGCGAGGAGCTGGTGTCTTATCAGTGAGGATGATTAGTGCAGAGCTGGGTTGATGGGTGGTTACTGGTTAGTTAGTGGCGGTGGCGGGAGGCTGCTACAGATGGAGTGGCTCATCAGGCGTCTCGTCACATCCTTATTGACTATTGATCAAGTGTCACTTTGTTAAGTTGGAAGGAAGCCAGTTGCACAACAGAACTGGAGGGGGGGAGGTGAATGCAATCCAAAAGAAGTGTTATGAGTATTTGATGAGGTGGAGGCTGCTTTGTGTGTCTGCTGCAGCCTGACTAAGTGTATCTAAATGGGTCGGGCGATTTTGTTTTTTTTGTTTGTTTTTTGGCAAGGCACATCTGACAGGGATGATCCCCTCTGTGTGGACACCCACGGTATTTTGTTTTTCCCTTTCAAATCAAAATTCTGATGAGCCAGTTCCCAATGTTTCCTCCTCTCTTTTTC